>NW_027185452.1:629966-644794 GCF_022577435.1 Embiotoca jacksoni | reverse complement strand
GGGTTGCATAATGGACTCCTCCTCTTTTTTTAAAATATTTTTTTAGGAGGGATGGTGAGGAAGGGGAGGAGGAGGAGGAGGAGGAGGAGGAGGATGGAGAGGAGGATTGTGGATCTTTTGTTGCCGTGTTACGGGGTTTGTTCGGCTCCAGTCATCCAGAGAATCGACGCTCCGTCTCTGTTAACTGTTTCTCTTCATCCTGATTCAGACTTCGATCCGGATTCTGTGTCTGAACACGGAAATGTTGAATCCCGGTTTTCAGACGAAGGCGTCGACAGAGAAGAAGTGAGCTGTTCATACTCTTAATTTGAAAGTTACAATGCATTAAACTGGAAACAAAAACACGTTAATTTTGTCCCTCGAAATTAAATTCAACAAAATAAAGTGTGCTGCAATGATTACTTTCATTATAGATATTTAAATATATTTTCAATTAATAAATTTGGTCAATAAACCATAAAAAAACATTTAAAAATTAAAAAACGGCCAAAGATTCCTGCAAAGTTCAAACCCAGAAGATCCTTCACACGTTTCAAAATAAAAAGAATCCAATCACAAAACCCATCAAATATTTGAAATTAGTGCCTGAAAAATGACGAATAATCAACTGTTAACAGTTTTAGATTTTTAATGTCTCTTAATCGGCTAATTGATAAATTGACTGATAACTGCAGCTGAAGGTAGAAATATGAAACTCAGCAGGAACATTAAATTTATAAAGTTCAAATAATAAATGTGTTAACCTCCATAAAGTGAAACAATAAGTCACCCTTGTTGTGTTTTGTTTTATTTGTTTTTTGGTTTTTACAGCGACTCTAATAAAATATGATTAATAAATATTCTAGTTCCCACGTTTGTTCTCCACAACTGAACCAAACTCCAGACGGACGGTTCAACGTTTTTACAGGACAAAGAGTTTTTTAAATGTCCTTCAATGTCCACATATAAACTTCTAATTTAACACTTTTACAGTTCATAAGTTGTTGATAATTCTCCGATCTTCGCTTGTCTGATCCAGACGTTATAGTTGTGGTTCATGAGCAGCTTGTTTACAGGTAAACAGACTGGAGGATCGTCTGAAAACGTATTCCTCTTTAATCTGAAGCGTGTGACCTGGTTTGAGTTTTATTTTCCCTCGACTGGATGTTTGATATGATCTCAGGCCGTCAGTCGGTGGATCCTCTTTACTTATTTTATTAAGTTTGCACAACAAACTCTTATTTTGTAGGTCAGTATGAACGCAGGATGTTGGAAGGTCTTCATGAGGTCACATGACTCGCCTCCGCAGACATCACAGATCTGATCTGAGGTCGAACCGCCTCAGACAGAAACAGGATTAAACCGATAACGAGGATTAAACCTGTTTAATGTTTGTGTGGTGGTTTTAATCTGACCTCAGATCAGCCGACTGCAGAGATTATACATCCTAATGTCATCTCCTGTATTTGGACACGTGTTTATTATTCCAGGGGTGAAGAGTTACTCAATAGATTTTGTTAATGTACTGTACTTCTCTATTTTGAGCATTTTTAATACCATTTCTAACAATAATAAACTTTATTTTTCATCTTCCTAACGTTAACTGGCCGTCGTTGATAATTTGGGCATATTTTGTCCAGATTTCCTGTTTTTAAAGGTGAAGTCGATGAGTCTGGAGAAAGATTTACGGTATGTAAACTCACCGACCGAACAAATAGATACCTGCCACCTCCTGTCTGTGCTCCTTCAGAAGCTCCGCCCCCTACGTTAATGGAGGCATATTACCAAGGCAACTCCCAATTAACTTGGTAAATATGCAACGTAAACTAGCAAAAACAAAACATATTATAGAAATCTGGTCCAAACAAAAAAACTCCAGTGTAACCACCAAAACAAATACTAATAACAATTAAGGAAACAAATTCATACTAAACTTTTACGTTCCTTCATTTGATGCCTCGGCATGAAGTCCAGTCGTCCCGTTCTTGTGAGCGCGATATCTCAAGAATGCCTTCAGGGATTCTTTTTCAAACTGGGCACGAACATTCACTTGATACCAAGAATGAACCTAATAGATTTTGGTTGGCAAAGGTCAAAGGTCAAGGTCACTGTGACCTCAGTGCTACATATTCATGTGAACGTGATATCTCAGGAACGCCTGGATGGAATTTCTTCCAATGTGACACAATCGTTCACTCGGCTTCAAGAATGAACTGATTAGAGTTTGGTGGTCAAAGGTCAAAGTTCAAGTTCACCGCGACCTCATGTCCCTCTCATTTGTCTGTCCCGTTCTCATGAACGCAATATCTCAAGAACTCCTTGAGGGGATTTCTTTAAACTTGGCAAAAACATTCACTTGGTACCAACGATGAACTGATAAAGTTTTGGTGGTCAAAGGTCAAAGGTGAAAGTCACTGTCGCGTCACATTTGCTTGGCTCGTGAACGTGATATTTCAGGAACACCTGGAGGGAATTTCTTCAAATTTGTCATAAATGTTCACTTTAACTTTCTGCTTCAGTTTGTCTACTTCCATAGAAAAGACTGTGACCACAGCAGTTTGTCCGTCTCTGCTCTGGTTGTGGTGACTCAGCTACAAATCTGTGCGTGCAGCTGATGTGCAGATATCCATTTTACGACAGTGAGCTCCCGACATGACTTTCTGGCTGTGATGTGACAGGATGTGGACGTGGGTTTTATCTCTCTGGGCGTTTTCTGCAGCTCTAATTATGACTCTGGTTATAACTGTGTTTGATGGGTTTGAAGCCTTCTTCACACTCCATCACCATTAATCTGCAGCACAGTTAAAGACAGGAAGGCCACAGTCTGGTCATGAGATAGAAAATAGAATGAAATAGTGAAACAAAAACTTATGTTGTGGTTTGTATCTCATTGCAGTTATTAGCTGAATCTAAAAATAACTCCCACCCAAGTGACAGCCAGCGGTGATGTCATCATCCATCAGTGAGGTCATCGTTGGTTTGTGAACGTTATGAATCCTCCAGTTCAGATTCTGTCCGTCACCATCTTGTTAGTTTGGAGCGGTTTGGAGCAGGAAGTGACCATATTTGGACGAGCTGGGGGAGGAGCCAGCGGTGGATCTGACCGATCTGATTGGAAACCTGACGATACTACGTCCCGCCCACCGATAGCTGTAACCTGACTGCACCACAGACCTGTCAATCAAACAGACACGCCCCCCAAAACAGGTCTTCTTGAATCTTCTTTTCTAATGAATGAGGGATTATTTTCAGATGGACCTCCAGAAAACTAATAAGAAGGAGTGACTTTAGCTAACAACACCGAGATAACTGATGGACACATTTTATTCACTTTGGATTTGATGGTAATGGTTTTGGTTTTGATCGTCAAAGGTCAACGTCAGTATGACCTCTTGTTCGTCCGATCCGTTTGTCCTGTTCTTGTAGTTGTGTATGAACCCTCCAGGTTTTGGAATTGATCTTTTTTTGCAGCAACACTTGTATGAGTTTGGACAGATATGCTTGTAAACTACAACTTGACTGGTTGGTGGAGGCGTACAACAGCTCGGCAGTAATTCTAGTTTGAAAATGTTTCAGGTTTTACCATCAAACAAGAGATTTAGAGATGAAATAAACACCTAAAAAGACAAAAACAGAAATGAAAAGTTTTTGAGTGAATGTGACGTCCTCCACAATGACTGGGCTCAGGTGGAGCCCAGGACGGCCTGCCTGCTGCACTTAAGCCTTATAATAGCAGGAAAATCTTGAATGTAATGAAATCGTCCACTTTTTATTGTTGTCATTTGTTTGTCTGACATCATACCATTTAAGGAACCTTTGAATGTCCATCTCATTCAAATTTGCTGAACTAAGATGTAATTAGACGTTGTTGGACTCACGTATTCAAACGTCTCTTCAGTCACCTGCTCGGTCTGAGAGGAAGAAAACCAAATCCCAGTCCCGTTCCTTCCAGAACACCTCTGAACCAGGATGGAGACACTCGTCCTCACACTGCTCGTTCTTACAAGTGCTCGCTGTCTGTCTGCAAAACATGTTTTTATCGGAGACGGAATGTCCTGGTTTGAAGCTCAGGAGTACTGCAGGAAGTACCACACTGACCTTTCACCCCTCAGCACCAAGCTGGAGAAAGACGTGTTCACAAACTCTGAGATTGGGAACAAAGTAGGATGGATCGGTCTCTACTGGGTTGGAGATGGATGGAGATGGTCAGGAGGAGACAATGCTACCTACACCTTCTGGCGTGATCAGAGGCCGTTTTATACACATGTATTATGGTACACGAGTGGATGGTATAAAAGCCCTCCCTCCAATCGCCTAAACTTCTTCTGCTTGAACCTGGTGGTGGTGGAGGAGGAGAAGTCCTGGGAGGAGGCTCTGGAGCACTGCAGAGAGAACCACAAGGACTTCACCAGCCTGCTCTCCAAGACCGAGACCCTTCTGGCCCTGACGGAGATCCAGCACCAGCGCATCACTGACCGGGTGTGGATCGGCCTGCGCTTCCTGGGGGACAGCTGGATCTGGGTGAACGGAGACCCTCTGGAGTACGAGGGCTGGTCCCAGGAAGGACATCAGGACCAACAGTGTCCAGTGTGGAACCGCTGTGGAGCTCTCACCAAAGAGGGACTGTGGGAGAACCGGGACTGCAGAGAGAGACTCAACTTCATCTGTGTCTGAGTGACGGAACAAGAAGTTGTAAAATCAGTAGAAATGCTTGTAAGAAAATCTACAATTCCCATTTCAGCTTGTTTTCATTTTAGCAGTCAATGATTTTGTGTCTAGTTTTTCTCATTTGGAAGAGAAACACTCTTTTCATTGAGCTTCAAAGAATTATTCAGTGTGTTCTGATTTATAATAGTTTTTTATTTATTGCAAAACCAAAGAGAATCTCTTCCCGTTGAAGACGTTCATGATCAGCAACAGAATTGTTCTGAAACTAACAGAGAAACAGCCGAAACCTCGAGAGTCTCACACCCCAAAAAAACCAGCACAAGAACCAACATGAAATGTCATAAAACTAATGAAAGAAATACCAAAACTGGTCAGAAGGGAATTAAACTCACAGGAGTGTTGAAAAAAACTAAATCAGTAAAATCATTTATCCATTTAATTCTTTGAAATGTAAATAAAAATATATCATCAATATCTTTTTCTTTTCTTTTTTACTGGTGGTGTTTTTTATATGAAAATATAATCACAGCACATATTTGTTAATGTGTGCAGAGTGTGTTTGGAAATGCCGAGAATATCTCATATATTCTTTTAAAATACTATATAATACTATATATGACGTCCTTCCAGGCGGCAGTCACATCTCGTCATGTGACTCCATCAGAGGGAAGGACGTAAGCAAATGTAGCTGTCACTCTTATTGTTCTACAAGAGTCGGAGGTTTGACGTTTGTTCAAGAACTGCAGAATTGTTCTTCAATGGCGACATTTTGTTGTAAGTTAAATATGTGTATTTGTGCTACTTTTAATTCCATTTATCATTTTACTGGTTTTTGTGTGAGCCTGAAGTGATGTGATATGTTTTTCTGATGCCATGTACCAGATCTTTCTATAAATTCAATAAAGAAATTACCAAAGAGAAGAAAAGAACGAGCGTTTCAGGGTCGTCTTCCTTCACTAACCACTCAAGTTGTAGTTTACATGTATATCTGTCCAAACCACCGACTGAATCAGTTAATCCTTGAGTCTATTTCAATCTTTTTACCCAATTTGAAGAAATTTCCTGGAGGTGTTCCTGAGATGTTGCGTTCACCAAACTGGAATGGGCCAATAAAACAAATAGGAGGCCATAATGACAATGACCTTTGACCTGTGATCACCAAAATCTATTCACCTCAACCAGTAGTCAAAGTGAACATTTGTACCAAATTGCAAGAAGGTCCCTCATAGTGATCCTGAGATATCGTGTTCACAGGAATAGCAAAGACATGAGGTCACAGTGACCTTGAAGTTTGACCTTTGACCACCGAACTCTAATCAGTTCATCTTTGAGGCAAAGTTAACGATTGTGCCCTGTGAAGAAATTCCCTCCAGGCGTACCTGAGTTATCATGTTTATGAGAATACGTTGAGTTAGTGTCACATCATCCTCGACCTTCGATGGTTCCACGGAATCTTTTCCAACTTTGGCAGCAACGTTCACTTGGTCTTATGAATGAGCTGATTGGAGTTTGGGGGTCAAAGTTCAAGGTCGCTCTTACGACACATTCCTCCCATCCGGTCGTCCCATTCTCATGGAAACAATATCGCAGGAACACTTCACTTCGTTCAAACAGTTTGCTGCTCTGGAAGAAAGACAAATTTCAGACGAATTTTCTGACAATAAAGACCAATGGAATCCAAAAACACGAGATATGTTACGATGCTGCTGTTTTCCTGAAGTTTGTGGATGACTTTGGTGCAGCTGTTTGGTGTTTTTTTACATCAAGCAAATTGTCCACAATGACTCGGTTCAGGTGGTCCAGGTGGGCCAGGGGGTCAAGGTGGGCCAGGGGGTCCAGGTGGGCCAGTGGGTCAAGGTGGGCCAGGGGGTCCAGGTGGTCCAGGTGGTTCAGGTGGTCCAGGTGGTCCAGGTGGTTTCCAGGTGGTCCAGGTGGTTCAGGTGGTCCAGGGAGTTTCCAGGTGGTCCACGGGGTCCAGGTGGGCCAGGTGGTCCAGGTGGTTCAGGTGGTTCAGGTGGGTCAGGTGGTTTCCAGGTGGTCCAGGTGGTCCAGGTGGGCCAGGTGGTCCAGGTGGTTCAGGTGGTTCAGGTGGGTCAGGTGGTTTCCAGGTGGTCCAGGTGGTTTCCAGGTGGTTTCCAGGTGGTTTCCAGTGGGTCCAGGGGGTCCAGAGGGTCCACGTGGTCCAGGTGGTTCAGGTGGTTTCCAGGACTGCCCGGCTGCTGCACCTCAGCTTTGGAATGAAAACCGTCAATGCAAATAGTCCAGTTTTATCATCATTATTAGTTTGTTTTCCAGAGTTTTAAGGCCGAAAGCCTTTGAGGAGCCTGCGAGTGACCTTGACAGGATTTGATTTGCAAAGATCTAATTAGAATTTTGGAAGGACCTTGAGGCTTGTTTATACGTATGCAAACGTCTCTTCAGTCCAATGTCAGAAAACCAAATCCCAGTCCCGTTCCTTCCAGAACACCTCTGAACCAGGATGGAGACACTCGTCCTCACACTGCTTGTTCTTACAAGTGCTCGCTGTCTGTCTGCAAAACATGTTTTTATCGGAGACGGAATGTCCTGGTTTGAAGCTCAGGAGTACTGCAGGAAGTACCACACTGACCTTTCACCCCTCAGCACCAAGCTGGAGAAAGACGTGTTCACAAACTCTGAGATTGGGAACAAAGTAGGATGGATCGGTCTCTACTGGGTTGGAGATGGATGGAGATGGTCAGGAGGAGACAATGCTACCTACACCTTCTGGCGTGATCAGAGGCCGTTTTATACACATGTATTATGGTACACGAGTGGATGGTATAAAAGCCCTCCCTCCAATCGCCTAAACTTCTTCTGCTTGAACCTGGTGGTGGTGGAGGAGGAGAAGTCCTGGGAGGAGGCTCTGGAGCACTGCAGAGAGAACCACAAGGACTTCACCAGCCTGCTCTCCAAGACCGAGACCCTTCTGGCCCTGACGGAGATCCAGCACCAGCGCATCACTGACCGGGTGTGGATCGGCCTGCGCTTCCTGGGGGACAGCTGGATCTGGGTGAACGGAGACCCTCTGGAGTACGAGGGCTGGTCCCAGGAAGGACATCAGGACCAACAGTGTCCAGTGTGGAACCGCTGTGGAGCTCTCACCAAAGAGGGACTGTGGGAGAACCGGGACTGCAGAGAGAGACTCAACTTCATCTGTGTCTGAGTGACGGAACAAGAAGTTGTAAAATCAGTAGAAATGCTTGCAGAGTTCGAATAGATTTTCAGTTTTAGCTCGTTTTTCATATCAGTAGTAAAGAATGTTATAGCTTGTTTTGGGTTTTTTATTTCAAAATAATCTCTCTGAACTGAAGACGTTCATGATTAATAACAGAATTGTTCTGAAACCCTCAGAAAAATAACCCCAAAAAACAGCACAAGAACCAACATCAAATGTCATAAAACTCATTAAATATGGACCAGAACTGGTGAAAAAAAACAAATCTGCAGATCCATATTTCCACCGATTTATTTTCCAAATGTTTATAAAACTTAAACACATTATATCAGTAATAATTTATCTGTTTATGTCAAGCTATCAATATGAGTGTGTGTGTGAAGCAGCAATCGTTTCCATTTTCCCTTCACTCTTTCTAGAGGACATAAATATTCTGTTAACCAGTGGTGGTTTTTATTTGAAGATATAATCGAAGCTAATATTTATTCATGTTTGCAGAGGATGTTTTTGAAATGTCAACAATTTGTAATATATTCTTTTAAAATACTATTTACCTGATATTACGTCCTGCCAGGCGGCAGTCACATCTCGTCTTACGACGCCATCAGAGGGCAGGTGTAGCTGTAAGTCTCAAGGGTTAGGAGACAATAAATCACATCAATATCTGATTTGTAGACCAAAGTCTGTTGAACCAAACCTCTTTCTTCTCGCCTCTAAATTACAAATGTTGGTCTGTAAATCCAAACTAAAATATCTCAGCAATTTATGGACAATCTGGTCAAGAATTTCCCAAATTCTTCTTCAGCTGTGACATTTTATTGTCAGTTAAATATGTGTATATGTGCTACTCATCATGCTATTGATCATTTTACTGGTTTTTGTGTGAGCCTGAAGTGATGTGATGTGCTTTTCTGATGCCATGTACCAGATCTTTCTTGAAATTCAATAAAACATCTAGTGGAAAAAAATAAAATATTTGCTTATTGCTTGGAGGTTGTGTGTCTTCGCTAACTACTCAAGTTGTTGTGATGGTGCAACGTCATATTTAAACCGATCCCTCTGGAGTCCCTACAGGTATTTAACAAAGCAAAACAGCAGTTTTATAGTCTGGCAGCCTTATTTGAATTATATAAGACTGGATTTATAGGCTTTTGTTCTACTAGCAACCTCCTGACCATGAATGTTTCTTACCTGTGATAAATTGATCCCATGGACTGTTTCCTGTGGTGGGTCCAAGTCCATACCGGCCCCGACACACTCCCCCCATTGGTGCGTTGGTGTGGAGGGTGGGCCACATTAAGTTCATCTGAGTCTAATTCAATCTTTTTACCCAATTTGAAGAAATTTCCTGGAGGTGTTCCTGAGATGTTGCGTTCACCAAACTGGAATGGGCCAATAAGACAAATAGGAGGCCATAATGACATTGACCTTTGACCTGTGATCACCAAAATCTATTCGCCTCAACCAGGAGTCAAAGTGAACATTTGTACCAAATTGGAAGAAGGTCCCTCATAGTGATCCTGAGATATCGTGTTCACAGGAACAATATCTAATATGTTCTTTTAAATACTCTAAATTTACATTATAAAAGTCAAAGTTCAAACAATTGGTGAGAGGTCACCATGGAAACCAGTTCCAGAAAGAGATAAATGACATTAGATTAACATTTAAAAGTGGACGAAAGTGAAATAAAATAAAGTAGTTTCGCCAAAGTGAGGTAAATTCGCAAAGACAACTCATCGCCTTGACAGGTGTTTCTTGGACTGGTTACTATAAAAGGCTGCTCTGAAATGTGTTGTTTTATCCAATCATCAACCATCAGTGATGTCATCATCCATCAGTGACGTCATCGTTGGTTTGTGAACGTTATGAATCCTCCAGTTCAGATTCTGTCCGTCACCATCTTGTTAGTTCGGAGCGGTTTGGAGCAGGAAGTGACCATATTTGGACGAGCTGGGGGAGGAGCCAGCGGTGGATCTGACCGATCTGATTGGAAACCTGACGATACTACGTCCCGCCCACCGATAGCTGTAACCTGACTGCACCACAGGCCTGTCAATCAAACAGACACGCCCCCAAAAACAGGTCTTTTTGAAGTTTATTTTCTAATTAATGAAAATATTCAAAGGAGCGTGAAAGTATTAAAAACTTACAGGAACAGAAAGCTGATTGTGAGTTACTATTAGTGAATACTTTTTTTCCTTTCACTTCTAACACTGAAAACATTAAACTTGAGATTATGAACATTTTACCTACAATAAAAGAAAAAAGATCATATTTTGCTCAAAATCAAATGGAGTTTGAAGAAGCACATTTACCTGTTTCAAAAGGTGTTTCTCTGTTTTCTGAGGATCGTTTTGTACATTTACGGTGTTGACCAGGTGCCGTGCGGCTGCAGGTAACCAGGTGAGACGGTCTAAAGTCACTGATGTTGTGTTGTTTCACCACTTTGAGGGTTTTCATTGGATCATTTCCAGGAAACTGAATCTTTATGCAAGAAGTTACATAACGGAGCGAGGAGGAAGGACAGGATGAATCGGAGAGGAGTGGAGGGTGGGTGGGGAGGGTGGGGAGGGTGAGGAGGGTGAGGAGGCCCTGCTCTCTTTGTGGCTCCCACAGAACCATCTCCAATTACAGGACAAAGGCGACTCATTCAGGCCCGCAGCTCCAACACTGCAGCTTTGCATGTCTAATGAGCGCTCTTCTGAATGCTAAGAGGACCCCTGGGTACCGCGGAGGGCCTCAGCACCCACCGACCCACCACCCGGCCTGTACCCCTCTGCAGCGGGACATCCGGGCCGGGCCGCTTCCCTCTGGACACGCCGGCCCGGTTCGTTTCCACAGCAGAGGAGACGAAAAAACAACAACAACAACAAAAAAAGCAGTGAAATAAAGTTTATTTTTACTGCATTCAAAGTGAAGAACATCAGTGGCTGCTGATGCTGCTGGCAACGCAGTGGGTGGGGCTTGGAGGGGCTCCAGGTGAAGGCGGAGCTCCAGATTACCTCGAATAATAAACCACACAAGCTTTTAGACATAAGAGCCGAGCCGGCAGCTCTCAGAGAAATGCAACATAAATAAAAATGAGTGCAGTCGGTAGTGAAGGCACTTAAGAGCTGGAGGCACTTTACGTTTTCCTCGAATGCATCGGGAGGCCAGAGGTGACGCAGCAAAACCATCCACAGCTGTTTGTAGATCAAACATTTTATTAAATAAGATGCTTTCTGTGTGTTTGGATGTTTCCGGTCGTCGTCATATCGCTCTGAAAAGTCCCCAAAACGGTGGATGAAGGCGTCCCTCAGGGATCCGTCTCAGATCTACTGCTTTTCATACTAATACTGCTTATTTTGCAGCTCAGCAATGTGTCACGATGTGCATTTTGATGCTATATTAGCATCAGGTGTGCTAATGGGCCACTACAAACTAACCAGGCTTCCTCCCTTTTCTCAGCTTCAGCAGCAGGACACACTGTTTACCGTCGACCTTAAAAAAACAGATGATACGATGGAGAGGTCACCCAGCGAAGTGCTTCCTCTCACATGTTTGTTGTGAACACTGAAGGCCAAACTCCTCACAGATTGTCTGTATTTTATTTTGAGTTTGTGAATCTCCATGAGGTAAATCTGACTCATGAATCTGAAGAAAATGTCCTCATTGTACAAAATGTTCTCACACTGCAGAAAAAAATTCCTTAGAAACATGTCCACGAAACAAGACTTAAGATCAGGACCACGACAAAACAGAAAAGAAAACCAGGACCAGTACAAGGACCAAGACCTAGAAGAGACCAAAATGCTGGTCCTGGTTTTCTTTATAGGACCAAGACCTAGAAGAGACCAAAATGGGACCAAGACCACAATGAAAACCAGAACAAAGAGAGGTGATGGGGAAATAAAGAAAACCAGGACCAGCATCAGGACTACAGCCAAGACCAAGAAGGGACCACAATGAGATCAGGACCACAACTAAAAACAGATGCAGTGTTGGGTTGTTACAGAGCTAAGACCAGGACTGGGACCAGGACCAGGACGAGGACCAGGACGAGGACCAGGACCAGGACCAGATAACCTCAACCTAATTTTAACCAAACTTTAAAGGGGTAAAAAGTCTTTACCCGGAAACAAGATTCAACTTTCTGAGTCGCCATGCTTTCTCGTCATCATGTTAACAACAGGAGCATCGATCACCCCCCCCCCCTCCCCACCCACCCACAAGCCGCCCCCACCCTCCCTTCTGAGGGCAGTGATGGCGAGCTGCCACATTCCTCACCGCCGGGGAAACAACGAATCACATCACAGGAAGTCAGAGAGGAAGAAGCTGGCTAATGCTTTCCTGTTAAACACTAAAACACACACACACACACACACACACACACACACACACACACACACACACACACACATACATACACACACTCAGCCAGTCCAAACCATAATTACAGGCTGCAGATGTTCAGCAGTTAAAGTTTCACTGCAGCAGAATGTTAAGAGACCCAACAGGACCAGAACTGAGACCAGAATGAAGATGCAGACAAAGACCAGGACCAGGTCCAGGTCCAGGACCAGGGCCAGGGCCAGGACCAGGTCCAGGACCACAGACTGGACCAAGACAGAACTGAGACAAACACTGGGATCAAGACCAATAGGGGGAAGGGGGAGTAGGACTAGAACCAGGACCAGGATAGAAATAAAAGAAATGACATGAAACCGGGTCCTGTTACTGTACACTGGTTCAGAACCTGGACCAGGACCTCTGTAGTGCTTTATGTTACTCTTCACAAACCTAAACTAAACCAGTTTTAGACCAGAACCAGTACTTGCTCTGAGTTCACAGCTGATGTTTTTTTTTTATATCTGCATCACTTCATCACGTCTGCTCGTCTCTCAGAAAAAACTCCGGCTGGCAGGTTTTTCTTAAAATTGCAGAATTTTTGAATGGACTTCTGTTGGTTTGGACTCTGCGACAGTTCAGCAGCAGTTAAAGTTGTTTCTCTCTCCGAGTGTCTTTTTTTCTTTCTTTCTTACTTCGAGGGGATTTTCTGTTCTTCAGTTTTCAGAGTGGTTCTGCCGCTCGGTTCCCTCCGTTTCCCTCCAGCCGTCGTCATGGTGACGCTCAGCTATGCAGAGCCTGAATACAGTCAGCGGGTCCGAGGAAAGAGGCCTTTGTTACCCACAACCCCCATTACCTCCTCCTCCTCCCCCCCGTCCTCCCCTTCGACACTTTCTGTTCATCTCAGCTCCGTTTTCAGCAAACTAGAAACCAACGTGGACGGGTCACATGTCCAACAGCAGTATGGACCCAGTACGGTCCCAGGGAATATATGACAGCGTCGGTACAATCCCAGTAAAGTCCCAGTAAACGTCATTTTCCAATATACTTTTATATCACTGGGATCATACTGGGAATGTGTAGAAGTTCTACTGGCACGAAAGTGGGAAGAAAGTGGAAATATATCGGTAATGTGTCGGTAGTATAGTGGAAGAACTGGGATTAATGGTCAGGGATTATATGGAGAATATAACTGGACATACAATGGGAAAGTACCAGGAACATAACAGGACCATATTTGGTTCACACTGGGAAGCTATTGAAGTGATACAGGTGTCATACTGTCATCAAAATGAGAGTTTAATGTGGATATATATATCAAATATATTGGGATTGAAGAGGGAACACTCCGGAGTTTTTTGTGATGGTTTTGATGAATAATGTTTGATTTTTCGGCGGCTTTTGTGGAGTTTTAAATGAGTTTTTTGTGGTAAAATTGCAGGAATGAACTCAAAGTAATAAAAAGTGTGTAAAAGTGACAAATCTTTCCAGAACAGATCATCTGTGACTGAAATATAGAAACAACAGCCATCTGCTGTCAAAATAAGAGCTTGAGATGCTTTTTCAACACTAAAACAAAGTCCAATCTCTTCCAGCTAGAAGTGGAGAAAACTCATTTATCATGTTCATCATAAGACCACATTTCCCACAAACCCCGTCACTTCCTGTTGTTGCGGTTAGCAGCACTTTGTTTTGATGGTGAGAGGAGAGGGGGGGCGGAGCCTTGACGTTTGGAAATGAATACTTAGTTTTGGTAATAAAGTCAGTTTTGTTTGGAAAGGCGACGTCATGCCGTATTACTTCCAGCTGAGCTTCTGTTGACGACATTTTTTGCAGAAAAATTGCAGGAATTTTGCAAAATTGCGAACTCCCGCAAATATTGTGAAGACATCAATCGGCAGGTACTATTCTCAATATAAAACAGTATTGTTCCCATAGCAACAAGTTCTCGTTCAGAGGGTGTCAAATACTGACGTTTTATCGAAGTACATTTCATCTCGTGTGGACGCTTTAAGTATTTTAAGTTTAGGCACCAAAACTGGTGTGGTATGATTACATTCCCAGTATTCTTCGTATGATTTAACTTTCCCTCCACTTCCAGAATAATACCATAAAAATTGCAATGTATTCCCATATTTCCCAATATATTATAAATTAGGTGAAAATATCTCTTTTGTTTGCAGTATTTCCGGTACATCACGGTTATTTCTCCAGCGTTCCCAGTTTGGACTCCTATTTTTCCTCAGAGGTGGCCTCGACCCCACCGTTACCGCAGTTACAGGCAGCGGTTAAAAGCAGTTCCAGTACGACCAGTTGACATGCGGGTCTGAAACAATGGAGCTGCCTGGACAGGAAGTGAGGTCGCAGCACAGACATCCCACAGAGCTGATCCCACAATGCACCTCTCTGAGCCGGTGCCACTGTGTTTCTTGGTATTAAATATTTTTTAAAAACGTCATCAGTCCTCAGAGGTGTTCGGCTTTAATGATGTCATTGCATCCTGTGGTGATGTAACTTCCTGTCCTGAAGCATGACCACATGAAGGTTGTAATTTCTGAAATTTTAACCTTCGACGTCAAAAGGATTCAACACCTGTCCAAGCATGACACCAGCTCTACGAAGAAATCAAAGAAATCTCCATGTTTACGCAATGATT
>NW_027185452.1:614966-624966 GCF_022577435.1 Embiotoca jacksoni | reverse complement strand
GACGTGTTTGAACGTGTGAGGTGAATCTGAAAGATGTTTCAGAAGCTTCAGTTAAGCTTTTAGTCGACTAAACGTATAAATGTACAGTTTAAGGACTCTTAATCTGCAGCGCAGACATGCAGACTGATTTTAAAGTGTTAATTAGAGACTTTGAAACGTGGCTTCTGTTCTTCGGTCCGACTGCCAGAGAAGATGAAAGCTTTTTAAAGGTTTAAAGGACGTCTTTATCCGACGGTTAACGGTTTTCCTGCGTCTCCCTGCAGGACCATGTCTCCGTCCAGCAGCAGGACTCCCTCCGCCTCCTCTTCAGGGTTTCCACCTGACATGAAGGACTGAGAGTTTGACGACGCGGCGCCCCCTGCTGGACTCCCGCTGCAGCTGCAGGCCATGGCTGAGCCCAGCTACTCCGACCTGATCGCCCAACACTACAACTACACCGGCAAGTTCCGCAAGACGCAGCAGGACTCGGGTCTGAAGGCCGACTCGGTGGTCTTCATCATCGTGTGCTGCTTCATCATCCTGGAGAACATCCTGGTCCTGACCACCATCTGGAGGACCAAGAAGTTCCACAAGCCCATGTATTACTTCATCGGGAACCTGGCGCTGTCCGACCTGCTGGCCGGCGTCGTGTACACCGCCAACATCCTGCTGTCGGGCGCCAACACCTACAAGCTGACGCCCACGCAGTGGTTCTTCCGGGAGGGCAGCATGTTCGTGGCGCTGGCGGCGTCCGTGTTCAGCCTGCTGGCCATCGCCATCGAGCGCCACCTCACCATGCTGAAGATGAAGCTGCACAACAACGGCAACACGTGCCGCGTGTTCCTGCTCATCAGCACGGTGTGGATGATCGCGGCGGTGCTGGGCGGGCTGCCGGTGATGGGCTGGAACTGCATCCAGAGCATGACGCGCTGCTCCACCGTGCTGCCGCTCTACCACAAGACCTACATCCTGTTCTGCACCACCGTCTTCAGCATCATCCTCATGGCCATCGTGGTGCTCTACGCCCGCATCTACGCGCTGGTGCGCGCGCGCAGCCGCAAGCTCGTCTTCCGCAAAGTGTCCAACGGCCGCGGCAACGCCGGCGCCAACAGCAAGAGCTCGGAGAAGTCGATGGCGCTGCTGAAGACCGTCATCATCGTGCTGAGCTGCTTCATCGCCTGCTGGGCGCCGCTCTTCATCCTGCTGCTGCTGGACGTCGCCTGCGAGACGCTCGGCTGCCCGATCCTCTACAAGGCCGAGTGGTTCCTGGCGCTCGCCGTCCTCAACTCCGCCATGAACCCGCTCATCTACACGCTGACCAGCAACGAGATGCGCCGCGCCTTCATCAAGACGCTGCTCTGCTGCACGTCCTGCGTCCGGCCGCGGTCCAAGTTCACGGGGCCCATCGTGGGGGCGGAGTTCAGCCGCAGCAAGTCCGATAACTCCTCCCACCCCAACAAGGAGGAGGCGGAGTACTCGCCGAGGGAGACGACGAGGGAGGCGGTGTCGTCGGGGAACGTCACCTCGTCGTCCTAAACGTCCGGCCGCGACGGAGCGGAGAGGTGAACGAACCTTCGGACCGATCGGCGCTCACGGAGACTTTTAAACGGGTCGAACGGGGACGGCGAGGTCAGAGGACGTCCGCACTCTGTATGCAGCTCACAACCTTCGGTCCGAGCCGGCACGCCACCTGCAGGAGGATCGCACGGTTCACCGCCTGGGGATCGTTCGGGAACCGGGTCAGACCGGAACCTGGAGTCCCTGGAAAAATAAAAACACACCAGACCGGACAGTTAAAGCATCACGAAGGTTCTTTATTGACGCCACGGAGGTCGATTTTACCGAGTAAAAGTTCTGAGCTTCATAGAAAGTGTTTATTGATCCTCGTAGAAGAGTCCGACTCTAAACTCACCCTCTAAGAACAACTAGAACGAGTAGCGCTTAAAACACACGGCTGGCCAATATTTAAGAAATGCAGATTAATTCGTGGTTTTCTTTCCCTCCACTTTCCTTTAAAAAAAAATTAAAAAAAAAAAAAAATTCACCCACACGTGAATTCAGAGTTCAGCTGCTCGACGTCCGGAGTTAAAAACATGAACTCTGAATTCATGGATTCTTTGATGTGACATTTTTTTTGTAAAAAAAAAAGTTAACTGTGTAAAAGTTGTAGAAGCTGTCGGTCAGAATGTATTTTCTACTTCCTGTTTGTGTTGTTGTCCGTAGCGACGTCAGTGTAGTCGAATTAATTTATATTTGATCGCAAGAAGAGAAAAAAAACAAAACAATTTTGTTTGTCAGAAGAATGAAAAGATGTCTTTTTTTTTGTTCTTTGCGGGTTTGTTCAGAATCTACGGAAGCCCAATCCGACCAAAAATAAATCCACAGGCAAAATTAATCCATGCGAAACAAGTACAATTTTAAAAACCAAAAATATTAAATCTATATTGTTTCTCAAAAGTGAAAGTTTATTCTTGAAGGTGGACGAAGCCGTCATGAAAAACAATCTTCCCGTGAGGTCTGTTTAGTAACTCTACTGGAGCTTTTGATCCCGTCACATGATCTTCATCAGCAGTCGACGCGGATCAGAAAAAAAAAGAAGAAAATTTTAACTCAGAAACCTCAAAGAGAAATTTCACATTTTAAGCGTCATCGTCGTGATATTTAATGTTTTGGCACGATTGGGTTTCCGTAGAGATTTGGATTCTGTCACCACGGTTACCAGTCCCTTCTCAACTTCCTCTCATCCTCTATCGGGAGCTGATCGATTAATCAATTAATTCCTTGTTACGGTCCAGCCTGAACTCCGTCTGCACTGTTTAACTCTCAATGTTTGTTTGTTTGTTTGTTTGTTTGTTTCGTAGCACTTAATAAAGACAGAAATAGAAACACAGTTTGTGTTTGAAAGAATCTGAAAAGCTGCAAAAGAAAAAAATCAGGCAACTCATAACAACAGATGTCACAATTAAAATTTTAAAAGAAGTTCAAATATTAAACAGTAAAAAACAGCAATTTGCTTTTAAAGGAAATTCACACGTTTCACAGCTGAAACATTTAAAGAAGTTTTAGTGTTTAAACGGTGAATTTTTGTGCTGTAATAAAAGCAATGAAGTCTAAATGACTTAAAAAGTAAACATTACTTCAAAAAAAAAAAAATTTAAATAAAAAGACCAAAAGTAAGACATTAAAGTCAACATTTTTAGATATCAAAGAAGAAATTTGTACGTGGAGCTAAAGCGTCCAAAAATAAACTGAAGTGGAAATTAAAAATAAATTACAAATTTCATGTTTTCATCAAGTTTTGCTATTTTAAGCTTTTAGCAACAGATCTTTAAAAACAATTTTTTTTGTGTCCACGATTATTTTTTGTAACCATTTATTTTTGAATTTTTGCTCCATATTGTCACTATTCATCTACTTTTAGTATTTTTAAAGAATGTATTCATTAATTTTTACTTTCTTACGTCCAATAACTGCAGCCGACAATTTTAACGATTTATTCACTTATTTTCGTTAATTTTTTTGCATTAATAGACAACTTTTTAAAACTAGCTACGACTGTTTCACCAAACTTTCCATTTACTCAAAACTTTTAGCAACAGAAACCAAGTTTTTTTATTCACCATCACCTTAACGTCCATTTTAACGACGTATCAGCCGACTCGGTTTATTCCAGCTGACGTCTCGTTCGCTCCCGTTAATGAAGTCAAGACGTTTAAATCAGGTCGTAATTTCTATTTTCGCGTGACGGTTCGAAGGCGATCGGTCACGGAGCTCTCAGCTTGTGTCTCACCTCTCTGTGTCCTTAATTAGATTCATTGATCGTCCCAGCTGCTGACCTCTGACCTCGGAGAGGGGAGGGGGGGGGGGCGTCTGTGAGTTCAGGGGGAGACATAAATATAAATAAAAGCTCTTCCTCTGATTGGAGGTTCAGTTCAAGGTCAGCCGACGACCTCGCCTTCTGATCCCAGCTGATCTCAGGTCTGTCGGATTATTTCGTTTTTCTCTTATTGATTAATTTTGGACGCATTTAATTCATCAAACTGAACGTAAACACAGAGCGCTGGTTAAAAACTAATATTCATAATTACAGTTATTAATAATTAACAATTACAAAGTACTTTGCAAATACATTAAATTAATGTTAAATAATTTATAAAAGTATTTTATTGTTCTCCTTATTATTGGAAGTGTTAAAGTTTGTAAAAATCATAATGTTGCTCTTATTTAATTTTTTGGGTAAATTTAACACGTAACTATTTACTTTATGTTTGCTTGTTTTCTTTGTTAACAAAAACTGGTTAAAAATTAGGTTTAAAAGTTGAATTGAATGATAAATAGTAAAACAGGAAAACAGGCGCAGTAAATATGATCACATCCATCAAAGTCGGGGCCAGAACGAAGGGGGCGGGGTCAGAGTGGAGGGGGCGGGGTCAGAGTGGAGGGGGCGGGGTCACAGCGGGCCTGAAAATTGGACAATGAAAAAGACTCGAATTTAAACAAATAAAAACGTGTCACGTGATCATCAGAGCAGAAGGAAGGACAGCATCCTCAGAGGAGGTAAGAAGGAGGAGTGTGGATGTGCCGCCTCCCTGTGGTCACATCACGACACTGCAGCTCCAGCACACACTCGACCACTACTAGGAACAGCACACAGTTGTTCGTTGCTCTGGAAGCACAGAAAATTAAAGAAAGAAGAAATACATGAAAATATTAAAGGGAAAGTTTGAACAGAAAAGTGCAAACAAACACAAAAACGCACTGCTAAATCTTTTATTTATACACTTTGTAAATGCTGCGATCAGGACAACAGACAACCAGTGTAAATTACTGACGATGATAAATACAAATAACAAGGAAATATTAATGTTAAAATAAATTCTGTTAGTTTTAAATTAATTCTGTTTAAAATATGAAGATTTTTATTACCAGACTTTCCCAAAAAACTACTGAGTGAACTCAATAAATTAAGATTTTAAAGAAACAGGAAGCATGTGTAAATAATAATAACAATAGTTTGTGTTGTACTTTATACGTATTATCTTTTATTATTATTTTGTTGTTTCTGATTGCATACGTGGGAAAATAAATACAAATAAACTTGAATTAAAATCAGTTTGACTAAGTAATAACTAATAAATACATATGAAATATGAAAGGGATTGCTTAAAACTTACTTTTAATTTGATATTTTAAGTATAATATTTAATACCCGTGGTGACGTTGAACGCAGTACTTTTACTTGTAGTATTTGTAGAGTTCCTACTTTCTACTGAAGTATTCTACTTTGCCAGAATCCCAGCGCCACCGTGACCTCTCCTGACTGAGGCATGCTGGGAAGTGTAGTCTCCAGAGCCGCCTTGAAGCCGCGCGCCTGCTCGCCGCGAACTACATTTCCCGTCATGCCGCGCGAGTTTTCTTCCTCCTCTCCTTCCTTCTGCAGCCTCTCGGCCCTTCTGCCGTGAAAAGGGAAGATGAGAAGCCGCGGCGGCCCGCCGACACCGAACCGAGCCTCTCTTCCAGCGGAATGGCGGCAGAGCGGCTGCTGACGGACCGGAGCCCGAGCTCAGCTGCCCTCCCGCGGCCTTGAACGCGACACGACCGCCGCTGGAGCCGCGGAGCCCCCGGAGCCTGGAGGAGCGGCGGGTGGAGCTGCAGCCCCGCCGGGCCGGGCCGAGCCGAGCCGAGCCGGTTTCTGCGTCCAGCCGAACCGAGCCGCCACATCCCCGTCCCCGCTGACGATGCTCAACGAGCTGCGGGACTGAACAGCACCGCACCCTGAAACCGGACCCGACACCCCCCCCCCCCCCCCGCCCTCCTTCAGGTGAGTCTCCCTGCACACCTGGAGGTTCACCTGGTCTCCTGAGGCGGGCTCACGTCATAGTTAGAGGTAGCCCGGTCCGGTTCTGGTCCCGAGTCCTGCTGTCAGGCTCAAACAGCTGTTTCACCCAAACATGTGAGCTGTCAGGTCCAGAGTGATGATCCGGTTCGTCCAATCAGCTGCAACCTGGACCATCCGAGATCCTCCTCGGTGTTCAGTAGGCGGGGCGGGTCACTGAAGGGGCAGGTCAGAGGTCAAAGGTCGTGGGGGGGGGGGGGGGGGGGGCTCAGTTTAAGGGTTTACAAACCGGTTTTAATTATTTGAGTATCACAACCAGAGATATCAAAGAGATTAAAGGGTCTGCTATCAGCTGCACGTCTGTGGCCCCGCCCCCCACTCAGTGACGTCACTGCAGGTGTTTTTAACCTTTGTTGACTGGTATTAGCACACCTGCTGTGACATCGTTAAGCCCCGCCTCCCTCAAAATACTTTGATTTCGAAGTTTTTTAAGTTCCTTGTAAAGTGGTTTAGAGACTCTGGTAGGTCCTGGTCCGGTCCTGGTCCGGTCCTGGTCCCGGTCCTGGTCCCGGTCCTGATCCGGTCCTGGTCCTGATCCAGTCCTGATCCGGTCATGGTCCCGGTCCTGATCCCGGTCCTGATCCAGTCCTGGTCCGGTCCCGGTCCCGGTCCAGGTCCGGTCTCGGTCCCGGTCCAGGTCCAGGTCCAGTCTCAGCCCCGGTCCAGGTCCAGTCTCAGCCCCGGTCTCGGTCCAGGTCCGGTCCCGGTCCGGTTCTGATGTGTTGCTGTCGTTGCAGTGTCCCTGCAGGCCGCAGCATGGAGCGCTCCGGCAGCATCCAGCTCGACATCCCGGACTTCAGCAACTCGGTTCTGTCCCACCTGAACCAGCTGCGGGTTCAAGGCCGCCTCTGCGACATCGTGGTCAACGTCCAGGGTCAGAGCTTCCGGGCACACAAAGTGGTCCTCGCCGCCAGCTCGCCGTACTTCCGGGACCACATGTCTCTGAGCCAGATGAGCACCGTGTCGCTGACGGTGATCCGAAACCCGTCGGTGTTCGAGCAGCTGCTGTCCTTCTGCTACACCGGCCGGCTCTGCCTGCAGCTCGCCGACATCATCAGCTACCTGACCGCCGCCAGCTTCCTGCAGATGCAGCACATCATCGACCGCTGCACGCAGATCCTGGAGGGCATCCACCTGAAGATCAGCCTGGCCGACCTGGACGAGGAGTCCAGGGAGGAGGAGGAGGAGGCGCGGGGCTCCCGGGGCGGCCGGACCCTGGAGGCGGTGGCGCGAGGGGCGGGACACCACGGCGGCCTGCGGATCCTCGGCCCGCGGGGAGGAGCCGAGGCGTTCGAGGCGGTCAGCCCGGCGGAGGAGCCGCTCAGCCCGCCGCCGCCGGTGGAGCGCAGCGGGCTGGAGGCCGGCGCCGCCAGCAGCAGCGGCCGGGCCGGCAAAGAGCCGATCCTCCGCATCAACCGGGCCGGTCAGTGGTACGTGGAGACGAGCAGCGACCCGGAGCGCACCGGCAGCGCCGAGGAGGGCAGCGGTGTGGACGGAGTCCGGATCAAAACGGAGAGGATGGAGGAGTGGATCGGAGCGGGGGAGCACCATGAGGAGGGGGGTCCGGTAGAGGAGGGCGCCACCGTGATGATCGACACGTCGGGACGCAGCACGCTGGTGACGGGGCCGGTGGGACCGCTCGGGACCCGCAGCGTCCAACCGTCCTCCAGCTTCAGTGAGACAGACAGGTGAGTCGCCGTGAGGCCACGCCCCCCCCCACGTGTCACCGCCCGGCCCGTAAGACGCCTGACGATGTGCGTTCACGTGTGTTCAGGTTCAGTCCCACCGGCAGCGTGGTCGTCCTCGCCGAGCGGCACCGAGCGAAGAGCGAGTCGCCCAGCAGGGCGGACGAGCTGCGGCAGCCGAACTCACAGGTACGAAGTCCAAAGTCCGGAAACGAACCGGCCGAGAAAAGACGGGTTTTCATGAGAAAACAATAAAATGTTGGATCTCGTGACGAGATGGACGATATAGAGTTTAAACTTAAACCCAACAACACCCTCAAAGATGAAGCGCTTTCTAACAAGTTGCTCCTGAATATTCAGACCTTGAAGACCCGTACGGTCCCACTAGAACCTCCGAAGGTACTTTTAAGGTACTGAATCATCAAACTCCTTCAACAACAACCAGGAGTTCCTAAAGTGCCCAATAAGCTTTTCGATAACGGAAAGAACCTCTTAAAGGACGCGAGAACGGCTTTGTAGACCCTCTAGTGATTATTGGAACATGAAAGACTTCGTTCAACCACCTAAAACCAAAGAACCGATAGAAGCTCGTCAGTAACCGCTAGAACACCTTGAAGCTTCTCAATAACCCTGAAAAACCTCTTAAAAAACTCATCGAACTCTCAATGTACGTTAAAACTCGAGAACTTTCCTCGGTCGGCAGCGTAATCCTTGAGTAGTTGTCCCGGTCTGGTTCCGTGTTAACGTTTGTTTGTACCCGTCAGGCGGAGGAGCACGTGACGTTCGATATGGGCGGCTACGAGGACTACCTGAGGGAGCAGGTGGGCGACCGCTGGTTCCGCTACAACCCTCGGCTCACCTGCATCTACTGCTGCAAGTCCTTCAACCAGAAGGGCAGTCTGGACCGCCACATGCGGCTGCACATGGGCATCACGCCGTTCGTGTGCCGGATCTGCGGTAAGAAGTACACGCGCAAGGACCAGCTGGAGTACCACATCCGCAAGCACACCGGCAACAAGCCCTTCCACTGCCACGTCTGTGGCAAGAGCTTCCCCTTCCAGGCCATCCTCAACCAGCACTTCCGCAAGAACCACCCGGGCTGCACCCCGCAGGAGGCCCACAGCGCCTCCCCAGAGACCACCACCGCCTCCGTCACGTCCAGGGGCGGCCCCAGCGACGAGGCCTCCCCCAGCCAGGAGGAGCCCGAAGGCGGAGGAGGCGGCGGGAGCAGCAGCGGCGGAGGCCAGTACGGAGACGGTCCCCAAGCCTCGGTTTCCACCACCGGGCCCGACTGATCTAAACGGGGACGGAGGAGGGTGGAGTCGAGGTCGGGGAGCGTTGGGCGACAGCGGTAGGGGGGCCCGGTCCGATTCCTGTTGCACCTGAAGCCGGCGGGACGCCGAAACCCCGCCGAGGTCGAAGGGACGCCTCGGAGTCCGAACTGAGATTTTTTTCCGCTTTAAACCGCATCTACCTTCACAAACCAAACCGAACAGATTAAGCTAAAAAATGAAGAAATGCCACACACTCCAACAACCTCATCACCACTCGGCCCAGTGGTCCTCGTTCGCCTGCGTCCACTTTATGTTACAGATTTCTACTTTTATATTTACAGGTTAACAATGCAGCATCGCAGCAGTCTGTCTGGTGGAGACTTTGCCAAACTACTCAGTGCCAGTTTGACCGTTTAAATCCTTCATATTTGCCTTGAGACAATCCGGAGCGGTCGGGGGGGTTAATACTAATAATGATCCCGCGCGCTCTTCAAGTGCCACAACGGCGTAAAAAAATTAAGATTTAGTTGCACAAAAAAAAGGTTCAATGTGAAAACTACGACTTTTAGAAATCCGGTTCCGGTGCGATCGGAGTTTCTGACGGGTTTTTGGGGCGTCCGTAACATTTCGGGGGTTTTGGATGAAGGTCGCACGCTTCACGGTTTCACACCAGATATCTCGTCGTACCGAGAAAATCACGACTTCCAGTCCTGATCCCACAACTGTTTTATCTTTGAATTCATTGATAGAAATTTGTGTTTTACGACCGCAGGTAAAGATTAGTTTCATTATTGATGAATCTGCAGCGTCGTTTCTTCGTAAGAAGATAAATTGTTTGGTCTAAAATGTGATCAGTCTTTCGAGATGCAACGTCTACGAATGTTAAAACTAGCAGCGTCAAAATGAACTTAAAAGTTTGACCCAAAACGATATCTGTTTATTGACCATGTCGTTAAACCACTTCATTATAACAACTAATTCTGTCATCGTTTTTAATACCATTGTTCAAGGAATCCCTTGATGTACAAATGTAATCAAACCATTTTTTTTTTTTTTTTTTTTTTTACTTCATTGATTATTTGATTGTTACAATAGATTGAATTTAATTTTCAGTCTGATCTTAAAATACATTTTCAGACTTAGTGCTTAAAATTTGTTTTGAGTTT
>NW_027185452.1:557466-607466 GCF_022577435.1 Embiotoca jacksoni | reverse complement strand
TTGAGTCACTCAGGACTTCCACTTTGTCTCTGATCCAACTCAAGTTTGCTTTACGACGAAACGCCAAACTTTTTTGTTTCTTCAGCCTGAAACTTGTCTTTTTTTTTATTTTTTTTACTTTTTACTTTTTAAAGTGTGAATCTGATGTTGAGTATAAGAATATCCAGTAATATTCACCACAACATGCCTAATTATAAATCAAATCATTTAGATATATTCACTTAATGAGATTACTCTTTACTGTTGATTCCTCAAAGTATATCCTAATATATCGAAGCAGAAAATGAGTCAAAGAAAAAAAAATGGAGTTTAGTAAATTAACTTTTAATACTGTAAAAAAAAAAAGGTTTTTTTTTTTTTTTTTTTAAGAAGGAGGTACTTAAGTTCTGTATTAGACGAACCTGAAAGGTTTTATGTGAAGATCTTTTATGTTGCATGTCTCCTGTTGCTAAAAGATGTTGGTGGAGGGGGGGGGGGGTGAGGGCAAAGGTCGGTTAGGTTTAGAAAAATGTGAAGACGTTTCTTTCACTATGACCACTAGATCACTCACAGGTCGCATCTCCGTCAAAGGAAATAAAGCACTTTAAGTGTCAAACAGCAGCGACTCGCCCCTTTTTTATTTCTTTTTAATGAATATTCAAATATGATTTCATTGAAGAAATATATGTGGATTTGGCTGTAACACCAGAATATTAAGTTTCATTGAGTGAAAACTAGTTAGCACATGAATGGAGAAGCTAAAACATGAAATAAACCATTAGAAATGGCTAAAAGTGACACGTAAATGTGGTTGCTAAAAGTAATGATGAAATGGTTGGAGGTGTTGTGGTGTTGGAGGGTTTTTATTGGTCGCAGGGGTCGGCCACGCGGCCGGCGAACAGCAGCGTGTTGATGGTCGACTCCCTGATGAGCAGCAGGAACGGCCGGTTGGCCAGAAATATCTCCCGGTTCAGGTTGAGGGAGCGTCCGACGGCCACGACGGCCGTGACGGCCGCCGCCTCGCTGCCCTCCTCGTTCACCTGCAACAAACAAACAAACACAACAACAACAATGAGACAGCTTGGGTTGAGCTCTTTAATTATTTCACAAATGTCCCCAAAAATATATATTTAAAAAAAAATGCAGGTAAATGTTATTAAGAATTTCCAATGTGGTCACAAATTTAAAACAAAAAGGAAATAGGATTTTGTGCAATTTAATTTGATTTATATTCATAAAAGTGGCAAAAAAAAATTAAATACGGTGAACGTCAGATAACAAAAATGTACAAAACTGTAAGACTTTTTTGAAAATCAGAAACATAAGATGTCGCTAAAATCTGTCATAAATAATAATCAAAATGTTTTAGAAAATGGTCAGAAATTATAATTTTTTTAAATATAAAAAAAATTGTTTACACATGGCCAAGAATTATTCACAAAATGTATTTTCTTTTAAATCAGAAAAGTAAGAAAAAAATAAAAACATTTTAGTAAAATTTTTCTAAAATGCCACAATTTTTTTTTTATTAAGCATTTAAAATATAATGTGAACAAAGACGTGGCCTCTCCTTTACAACAAACACATATTTATATGTGCTTTTCCTTTATATTAACTTATTTCAGCTCTTTTTTCGTGACCTTAATGACACCTGGAACAAACATTGAGCCAATCGGAGCAGCAGTGTGTGATGTCACGTGTCTGACCGACCTCCAGGAAGGCTTTGTGGAAGGCGTCTGAGATGTAGAGAGAATCGCTGCCGTCCTCCAGCATCCCTGAAACAAACAGCGTCCAGCTCATTTATTACATTCTTCTTGTGTTTAATTCCAACTTTAATAAAATCACAAACAGCAAACAACGCGCCAAATCTTTAAACTTTAAAAACTGATGTTTCATTTTTCTGCATCGCTTCGGTCTCGTGATGCCGACGTTCGTCCTCTTTATTGTTTCCATCAAAACGTTGACGTGAATCTTTTTAATCAACCGTAAACTCCATAAATACGAGCTGCAGACTGCAGGACGTCTGAAACAAGCTCAGTTGAAGATATAATGTGGCTGAGAGCCTGGTTTCCTCCAGTCTGGTCCTGGACCGGTCTCTGGTCTAAAGTCTAAAGTCTCCATTCTCTGGTCTAAAGTCTCTGGTCTAAGGTCTCTGGTCTAAGGTCTATGGTCTAAAGTCTCTGGTCTAAGGTCTAAAGTCTCTGGTCTAAAGTATCTGGTTTAAAGTCTCTGGTCTAAGGTCTAAAGTCTCTGGTCTAAGGTCTCTGGTCTAAAGTCTCTGGTCTAAAGTATCTGGTTTAAAGTCTCTGGTCTAAGGTCTAAAGTCTCTGGTCTAAAGTATCTGGTTTAAAGTCTCTGGTCTGAGGTCTAAAGTCTCTGGTCTAAGGTCTCTGGTCTAAAGTCTCCGGTCTAAGGTCTCTGGTCTAAGGTCTCTGGTCTAAAGTCTCTGGTCTAAGGTCTAAGGTCTCTGATCTCAGGTGGACCCACCTGGCAGGCTGGCCTTCTCTGCGCTGAAAAGGTCGGTGAGTCCGAGGTTCTGCAGATTCTCCTTCAGACTGAAGCTGTCTTCGACCCTGAAGCGCGGAACGTGGACTGACACGGTTGTTTCCGTCATCTGATCCAACCAGCCGCTGAGCTTCTTCAGGTCCAGACTCGCCTCCACCTTTAACACGGACACCACAACAACAACAACAACAACATGTAGAATATCATTTTAGAACTTTTTCAAAGTAAAAACAGTCGAAGAATGAAGGAAAACCTGCAGGACAGTAAGACCTCCTATTTATTAAGAATATTTATTTATTTACACTTTAATTTGCACCCCAGCTGAGTGTAATAATAATAATAATATTTAATAACAGACCTGAGACTGATCTGTACCCAGATTAGTGGAAAAATATGACAAACAAAAAATAATATCAGGAAATTTGAAAATGAGTCAGAGAAATATTAATAAATGAACGAATAAAAATACAAGAAATGTAAGATAATGTCAAAAATAAATCCATAACACCCCAAAAATATTGTAACATAATCATTTTCATTATAAATATTAATGTTAATATAGAAAGCTGATATTAATATAATGAATCAACTGAAAATGAAAATAAAAACAAACAAAAAATGTCTCAACATTCCTGAAAAATACAAATAAAAATAACTGCAAAAAATTGTAAAATAAAGAAAAAAACATTTCATGAAGTTTTCAAAATTCCATTGAAAAAAAAAAAAAAAAAAAAAAAATCATAAAAAGGAGAAAGTTAAATAAAGACGGAGCCTCCAGCGACACATTGAGGACTCGTACCTGGCTGAGGGGCGTGTCCCGGCTCGGCAGGATGATCACCATGGTGATGTCGTCGCCGCGGTACGGCATCTCCAGCAGCTGCACGTGGTCGTCAGGGAAGTGGCGGTACCTGAACTTGGTCTCCTGGTACATCATGCTGACCGAGCAGCTGCGACTCGCGCTGACGTGGAAGTCTGAGACGAACACGTTGTCTTTGTCAAACTTGTTCTTCCATTGACCCTGAAGGCAGAAAGTGCTGACGTCAGCGCTCGGACAGGAAGCAGCAAATATTTACTCACCGTGTCAAGTTTGATTCAGGATCAGAACCTATAAAATGTACGAATTAAAAAGAAATTACAGAAATTTTATTTCTAACATCATTTAATCAATTTTGCTCAAATATTTTAGAAATTTTATTGAATTCTAACATTATTAAATTAAGAAATTTTATTGAATTTTCAAATTGAAGAAATAAAATGTTCTGCTTTAAGTTTTATTTTTAAAATGAATTAAATTTGTTGAATTTTAAGAAATGGGCTTAACTTTAAATTTAAAAAAAATTATTTCAGTTTTGATTTTGAAATTTTGTTTTTTACTTTTAAAATGTTAAAAAAAATAATTTATCAACGTTTTTTTTCTGCTTTATAATCAAGTCATTTTCAAAAGTAAAAACTGTCAAAAATTTGATACTTTGTTTTTCTGTGGAATATATGTGTTAAAATAATTAAAATAAATAATAAATAAAAATAAATTCTGGACATAAAGACGTCGGTTTAAAACCCGTTTCAGGTCTCGTCCAATCAGAGCTCTCTGCAGCTTCAGGTGGGCGGGTACCTTGAAGTAGATGGTGTTGACCAGGACCAGGATGGTGTTGGAGTCCAGCGCCCCCTTGGGCAGCGTGTTCTGGATGCGGTTCTCCGTCTTGTTGGAGATCCAGTTGTTGATGGTGACCCGCGCCTTCTCCGGGTTCTCCTGCAGCACAGAACCGAGGTTATTATTAGGTTATTATTAGGTTATTATTAGTGTAACCGCAGCGTCAGACCTGCTGACGCGGTTCAAGCGGAGACGTTACCCTGAAGTTGAGCGGCAGCAGCTTGGCTCCGTACACCGTCTCGCTGATGTTCTGGTACGTCTCGTTGAAGGTCAGCGACTTGTCCCCGAACAGCCGGTTGGCGGAGATCAGCTCCGTGGTCTCGTCCTTCTTCCGGTACAACCGGCAGTTCAGCTTGGCGAAGAAGAAGTGGACCTGATCCGACGTCTTCTCTTTGATGGTGTCGAACTCGAACACCTGCAGACACAAAACCGGTGAGTCGGATCGTTCCCGGTGCGACGAGACGACGCGTCGCTGCTACTTCCTGTCCGACCTTCATGATCTGCTCCAGCGTCCTGCTGCAGGCGCCCAGCTTGGTCATGGCGAACGCCGTGGAAACGCTGATGGGCGACATGAAGATGTTGTCGTCGGCGGTCTTGCTGAGCGCCAGCTGTTTGTACAGCGACAGCGCGAAGCGGCTGTTGGCCTTGGACAGCTCCCACACTCGGGGGTTGGTGGACTCGGGCACCGCCTCGGGCTCCTCGGTCGGGTCCTCGGGCTCGGGGCTGCGGTAGATGCAGCGCGGCTCCAGGGGGAGGTCCTTCGGTTTGGCGCCGCAGATTTCCGAGGGGAAGGCGAGAGAGAGGAGCGGCAGGAACGCCAGAGACAACATGAAGACGGCGGTCCACATCCTGGACAGAGGACCAATCAGAGAAGACCAATCAGAGAAGACCAATCAGAGAAGACCAATCAGAGGTGAGTTTACAGCTCCGTCGATCGGAGGACGTGTTTCTGTTTTTCTAAAAGTGTAAAATGGAAATAAAAACTAAAAACACACCAAAGAAAACATCAAACGTTGAAAGTGAGAACTTTCTATTGTTTTATGAAAAATATGCTCATTTTTAATTTGATGGCAGAAACACTACATCTTTGGTCTGTTTTCAGTTAAATGAGTTCACATGATTTCATTCAGTTTTTATTTACATTTTACAGTTTTTCTTCCGTCTCAGCCGGTTTGATCAGATTCATCAGTCTCATGATTTTAATATTGTCATAATAAAGATGAGAGTTTATTCCTCTAAACACATAAATATAAAGTTCAGGACATTTCAGCGTCACGTCAGTCCGACAATAAACAGTAAGATGAAAAACACACAACAGTGTTATTGATTACAACCCTTAAAGAAACAGGATGAATATGAGATATTGATTAATAAACTCATGACAAGTCAAAAGGTTTTATAATTTTCCAAAGTCATCAGATTCATAACTTGAGTGAAACACGTCGATCAAACTGAGGTAATTAACTTTCTTAGTGGAGTTTTGTTGTATTCATGTATTAATATTTGTATCTTTGACCATTAAAACGTGATAAAAGAAAGCGACGTTGTTACCTGAGCAGGCGGAGCGGCGACGTTCAGACCGTCGGACGAGCAGTTTGAGCTGATTTCAGGTCAGTGTCCTGCAGGTCAGTGTCCTGCAGAGCAGCGAGACGTCCTGTCAACCTTTGAGACATTGATCCGCTGTCCGTCAACATACCAGGAAACATCTGGACGCCATCCAGCTGCTGGAGCGACTCACCGATCGCTCATCAATCAACAGGAAGCTCTGCTCCCCGGGGGAGGGGAGGGGGGAGGGGGGGGGGGGTTACTAATGGTGGGAGGAAAATGTCAAGTTTGCTCTCAGGCTCAAGAATGAATTTAAAGAAAAATTCAGAAATTGGATTTTTAAACTTTAAGAACATTTTAGTCCATTTTTTCATCTCTTCAGCTCGCAGGCAGGAAGTGGAAGACGCCATCAGAAGGAAGGAAGGGCGACGCAGCTGGAAAACACTGAAAGGAAAAGTTCATTCTCTTCCTTGTAATTATTTTCAAAGTTATTCCTCATTTGTTTTTCTTGTTATTTTAATAGAATATTTATTTTTGGAACATATTTAGGTTTGTTAGATCGTAGTTGTATTATTATTGGAGGACACTCCCTCCTTTGTATCTCGTCTTGGGCTACTCAGTGTTCATTTACCCACCTTCAGTATCAGCTGTTAAGTTGGGGACTTTTTTTGGTTTTTTATTTAAAATGTTGCCATTTGTTCTATTGTTTTCTAATTAAATAAAAGTTTCAATTTTCACACCTTTCCAAATCCAACAAGCACTTTTCCCAAAATGTTGTACTGTTCCTTTAAAAGTTTTTGACACTTCCAGCCTCTCACGTGCTGTTAATACGTTTCTATTATCATGGAAACAGATTCATGTAATTAGATGAACATTTTATTTGTTGAATCATAAATATAAAAAAAATAAATGTGTGCAAAAGACTTTTTACATTATAACAGGAAGTGACGAATAAAATGAAAAACACAAAGTTTCTCCGACACACACACACACACACACACACCTGTGAACTAAAGGTGGCAGATAAAACCAGTCACTAACACACCAGACTCCATTTAAAAATGGACTGTTTTTAAAATCAGTGCGCTGGCTGTGTGTATGTTTGTAGTTTCAGAGGAGTTTGAGCTGCTGCCTCAGATGGTTCAACACTTTGTTCACTTCGACTAAAGACGACAGGTTTCCAGTAAAACCCAGTTTGATGGACGACCAGGAGCTCCGTTGTTCCAGCAGGGTTTCCATACTCAGCTCCTCACACACACCAGACTCCATTGAGGAAACAGCAATTTTTAAACTGGGTGTGATGTTTCCGTCTGGCTGACGGCTTCTGAATAAAGATGTCAGATTGTCAGTAAAAGTCCGGAGTCAGACTAGCTGAGAGTTCATCCATCGAGCTGCTGGGACGCACCAGACTCCATTCAAAATATGACCGTTTTTAGAAGCTTCCTTTAGATCTCCGTCAGATAAGGAGCTGGTTGTCGGAGGTTTTGGGCGTCAGAAGAGTTTGGGCAGCTGCCTCAGGCGGCTCAGATCCAGGATGTTCCCCACTGATCCCTCCGTCTGAAGGCTGCTCGCCCTCACTAAAGATGGCTGCCTGCCGGAGCAGTTCTCCTTGTCGGCCGTGTTTGATTTGGCGCCGCCGGCTAAAAGCTGCATTTTTGGCCTCAGCTCCCGGATCAGCTGACTCTGTGGGAGGAGCTTTACGTTCAGGGCTTCACGAGCCGACGCCCCCTGACCTCTGATCGCCTCGCGCGCCTCCTCGTCCTCGCCTTCCTCCTCCTCGATCAGACCGTACCTCCTCATGTACTTCCTGGTGGCCAGAGACATGTTGCTCGGCGACAGCAGGGAGTCAGCGGAGGAGGGGGCGGGGCTGGCCCGGGGGGCGGAGCCTCCCAGAGACAGCCTGCTGAGCTGGGAGTCGCTGAGGTAGCGCAGGGCGATGGCGTTGGCCTCCAGGCTCAGATCCACGCTGCCGCCGGGGAACAGAGCGCTGGCCGTCGGGTCCGACACGCTCAGCCGGGACAGAACCGCCGCCGGGTTGATGCTCGCCAGGGTGCTGAGGACAGACACACAACCGGTTTGTTTTTTGGCACCAGATTTTACTTTGTTATAACGGACAGGAAACTGGACCGTCGGAGTCCGTGGTGCCTTCAGGTGCGTCCCTACCTGGCACTCTCTGCAGCTTTCAGACGGTTTTTGTCCGACTCCGTCAGATCGTCTTCGTCCACGTTCACTCCGAGCTGCCGAAGCTGCCACAGAGTCGCACTGACCACCGGGTCTCCGACTGGACTCTGCTGCTGCTTCCTCCTGGACGAGGAGGAGGACGATGAGTGGGAGGAGTCAGACAGGCTCCGCCTCCTGGACTCATCCTCAACCTCCTGTTTGCTGTCCGACTCCTGGAGACGACTTGTCAGCTGAGTCTGAGGACACGGAGGACAAAGGTGAGAGGACACATGGACACACACACACACACATACACACACACACACACACACAACACCTGATCACTAAGTGAGTTGGTACCATGAGGTTCTGGTAGAAGTTCTGCTGCTCGGCTGCAGGTCCGTACATGCTGACACTTTCTCCCAGAATTGGACTCTGCAGACCGACGACACTGAACGCAACACGGAGGACAGAGTCAGAGTCACACCTCAAAAACAATATGTAAACAAACAGTCAACAACAGTCAACGGTAAATAAACAGTAAACATCTGTCACATCTCACCTGTTCCAATCGGAAGGCGAGCAGGAAGCCACCTGACCCGTGATGTCACCGTCCTCAACTCCGCCCACAGGCCGGGAGACAGACAGGTTACGTGAGGAGTTTGAGGGGCTGGAGCAGGATGAAGGGGGATGTTGGGGTGAGGAGGCGGGGCTGGTGGTGGATGAGGGCCGGGCCTGTACCTCCTGATGATTGACGGGATCCTCCCAGAACAGACTGGCCCCTGAAGACAACAGATCGATGAAGAAACATGCCGAGGACGTTCGGCCGCGTGATTCTCAGGTGAGCTGCAGGTAGACGCTCTCACCTGTCTCCACGGCAACGCTGACCGTGCTCCGGGACGTCTGCGTGTCGACCTGCCCGCTGCCGGACTGGAGCTTCCCCTGAGCCTCCAGCAGCATCTGGACCTGCAGACCACCAGGACAGTTTCAGGCTCTGTGATTGGTTCCTCACTATTAACCAATCAGAAGTGTCTGTTCAGATTATTAGATATTTAATTTATTTATAAATATAAAAACCCTGTAGTGCCCAGTCACGGTCAGTTAGCGCCCCCTGCTGCTCAAACAAAAAGCTTCATGCTTGTGTGTTTACTCAGTTCAATGTTGGTATTAATAATAAATGTTATTAGAAATGAATCTTAATTTTTTATTTAGTTGTTGTTGTGTTTATTTAATTTTTCTCCGTGACAGGAAACGGAATCATTTCTGGGTTGTTTGGACAAAACAAAACATTTATAGACGTCATTTTAGATGCTTTTTTTTTTTTTTTTTACATTGTTTTCATCAATTAATTAGCTAATTAAATAAGGAGATAATTGTCAGATTAATTAATAATAAAACTAACTCAGCTGTAGTTTTATTCTGAATGATGAAAAAAAATACGAGCAGCTGGAATAAACTGGAAATATCTTGAACGGTGAACTGCTGCTTTACTGCCTCTGTCAGCAGGGAGGAGGCGGAGCTATTACCTGAGCCTGTAGGAGGCGGAGCTATTACCTGAGCCTGTAGGAGGCGGAGCTATTACCTGAGCCTGTAGGAGGCGGAGCTGCCGGTCCTGATGGAGGAGCAGCTGGTAGGTGTCGGACGGAGCGACTCCGCCCACCGGATCGCAGCACTGGTTCACACAGGAGGGGGATCGGGGGGGCCAGGCGGAGTCTGCTGCTGCTGGATGGGAGGGGGGAGGAGGGGGGGAGTCGCTACACCATGGGACAGGAGGAGGAGGGGTAGGGGTGGGGGGGAGGCTGCAGGGACAGGAAGGAGGAGGAGGGCGACTAAAACATGGAGGAGAGCATTGGTGGGAGGAGCTAGGAGGAAGAACAGTTTGGTGATGGAAAGAGGGAGGAGGAGGAGCAGGGGGAAGGCTGGTAGGAGGAGTGTGGTGATGTAACGGAGGAGCAGGAAGGAGTCCCGGGGAGGAGAAGATGGAGGTGCAGCTGTAGGTGTGGGCGGAGCAGCAGCTGCACGGCTGCAGGTTGGAGTTGGGGGTGCTGTGGAGGTGAGGAGGAGGAGGTCTGGGGGCTGAAGAGGAGGCGGAGGCTGTTCCGGTCAAAGGAGCGGGCTTCCTGGCAGCAGGAGGAGGCACGTGGGCGGAGCCAGTCCCCTTCCCTCCGCTGTGATTGGAGGTGAAGCTGCTGTCAATCAGCAGTGAGAGTTCAGGAACAGACGGCTGAACTCTGCGAGCCTGAAACAAGAGAGAGGAGGAAGAGGAGAAGGAGGAGGAAGATGATGACGGAGGAGGAGGAGGAGGAGACTCCATGAGGATCAAACATGTGAATGAACTCCTCTGAGGACAGGAGGGACTCACCTGCTGAGCGGGGAGGTGAGGACTCGGGGACGGACGTGGAGAAAGGTCCTCGTCCTCAACTCCGGAGTCCTGGTCGCTGACGGAGAGCCCGGTGGCGGGGGGGGCGGAGCTAAAGACGGAGCACGCTCAGATTAACTCAGGAGCTTTGTAACTTTTTCTTCTGACTGCACCTGCAAAGGCTCCTCTTACCTGCCGAAGGAGGTCCGAGCTTCCTTGAACACCTCCGACTGTCTGCTGCCACCTGCTGGACTCAGCTCACACTGCAGCGTCTGTCCGTCCGCCATCGCCACCTGCTGACGGCACGCAGTCACTGTCAGTCCACCAGCAGGAGCCACAGTTTGACCGGCCGTAAACAGCGGACCTGCTCCTACCTGGTAGAGGGTGACACTCTGAGAGGCCGTGAGCAGCTGGCAGTCCAGCTGTGGTCCCGGTCCCGGTCCGGGTCCCGGTCCTCGGCACTGGAAGAACTGAGGAGCTCTGTGAGTGGAACCGAACACGACGAGGAGGAACGAGCCGCTCTCTGACAGAACTCTGAAAACCACAACAGAGACGACGATCAGAGGAAACAGTCGGACGGAAAAACAGTCAGACAGATAAACACTCCTCACCTGTCCTGGAGGGCGGAGCTGAACATGAACCTCAGAGACCACGCCCACACCTGAGGGCTGTAGACGTGTGTGACTCCACTCAGCCAGCTGTCACATGACAGGAAACACAGAAACACCACGGCGACATTAACAGGAAGTCAAAACATCTCGTACGGGTTCAGTTTCCCTTCAGAACAAGTTTCATCTCACTAAACTCTGAACTTCCTGTGAACTGAACCCGGTGGTTCGTCTGTATTTAACGTTGTGACAGAATCTCTGTTTGTTGTTGTTATTTAGTTGTTGATGATTAGAACCTTACAGTCCGACCAGCGGCAGGTTGGAGGCTTTAGGATCCGACTCCAGCAGCAGGAGCAGCTTCCTGGTTTGGTCCATGGTCAGAAACCTGGAAATACAAACACATCGGTGAGGAGAGACCATCACGGAGGGGGGCGTGGCGCCTCGTGGTGAAAGGGGGCGTGGCCTCACCCTCTCTGGCGGCCGGTGGCGTGCGTCAGCGGGCGGCCGACGGCGGTCAGGCTCCTCAGCAGGGCGGTGGGGATGATGGGAACCGCTCGGACCGGCTGCACGTCCACGCCGACGGACGGACTGACGGCCGACCAGTCGAGGCTGAAGGAGGCGGAGTCGGACCGCTGGGAGCAGACCACGTGACCTCTGACCTTCAACAGCTGACACAGATCCAGAGTCTGTCTGCCGCTCACAAACTGCTGCAGCGTCTGAAGAAAAAAAACAAGTTTTAATCTTCCTGTTTTATTTATATTACTCTTTTAAATAAAACCATCTACAAATAAAGTTTTTTATTATTATTGTTATTATTATTATTATTAACTACTTTGTCCTCTTTAAAAGTTCATATTTTACACTTTTCCTGTGTTTTATTTAATCAACCCAACTTAATTTATATCACCGTCTTCATACAGGTTAGTGCAGTTCAAATTGCTTTACAGATGATTGACAGGAAGAGAATGAGACAGACAGGTGTAAACAACAACAATATCAACAACAAAGGAAAATCAATAAAAACAATTTGAAACCGATGCCAGAAAATGGAGATGATAACAAAATAGAATAAAATAGATATAAAAACTAAATAAAAGAAGACAAAAAAAGACTAAAAAGCAACAATAATAAACAATAATAAGAACAAAAATAATAAAATAGAAATCCAGTAAGAGCTGAGATCAAAGATTAGATAAGATCATCTTCTACAAACGACCAACATGCAGGAAATAACAAGTTTAATTGAACAACAGGAGGTTAAAAAAAGAATCAGCTGCTGGTGACATGAACAAGGTGTTGCCGTGACAACAGAGAGGCAGAGCTACTGAAAGTAATCTGATTACTCCTCCAGGACTATTTTAAACTACGGCTTCCTTTTGAATAATTTCTGATTCAGAATGACGGCTGTTTTTTTCCCACTCGGACGTCACCTGAACGTCTTTAGGATCCAAATCAGTTTAATAACACAACCAGAAATAAATCAGCTGTCAAAGACATGTTTATTTACATAGTCTGCAATAAATACACAAATTAATGAGGCTGAAACGAGAATAAAATACTGCAAAATGTCCCGAAAATATCAAAATAAAAACAGTTCAAATCTCAACCTGAAATCTGTGTTTAAATAAAGTTCTTCAGTAAAATAATAGAATGACTTTAATATTATAGTTAAAGGAGTTTAATGACTCAGGTGTGTCCGACTCACCTGGAAGCAGTGATGGAGCTCCGCCTCCGATTGGACGACGCCGTCAGACGCCGCCTCCGTCTGATTGGAGAACAAACAGGGAACCAGGATGTCTCCGGGCAGCAGAGCGGAGGGGACCCGACCCGAGGCTCCGCCCTGGTCCCGACCCGGGTCGAACCGGTCCAGGGTCACTGTGACCGCCTCCTCATCTGGACCGGAACACAGAGGGGTTTAATCCAGGAGCATGTGGAACAATCAGAGTTCAGCTTGAGATGAAGGTGACCTCTGACCTGAGTCCACTGACACCGATCCCAGGAAGAAACACTGGAGGCGGGGCTTGTTGCTATGACGAGCGTGACGCTGCGCAAGACGGAGAGCTTTCTCCAACAGGACCAACCGAGGACGCCTAAAGACACACACACAGATTAATGTTAACCTGAATGTCCACCAGGTGTAACCAGGTGAGGAAGAGGAGGAAGACAGCGCTCACATCATCACAACCACCACCATCATCATCATCATCACCACCATCATCATCATCACCACCATCATCATCACCACCATCATCACCATCACCACCATCATCACCATCATCACAACCACCACCACCATCATCACCATCACCACCATCATCATCACCATCATCACCATCATCATCACCATCATCATCACCACCATCATCACAACCACCACCACCATCATCACCATCATCATCATCACCACCATCATCATCACCATCATCATCATCATCACCACCATCATCACAACCACCACCACCATCATCACCACCATCATCACCATCATCATCATCACCACCACCATCATCACCACCATCATCATCATCATCACCACCATCATCATCATCACCACCATCATCATCACCATCATCATCACCATCATCACCACCATCATCATCATCATCACCACCACCATCATCACCACCATCATCACCATCATCATCATCACCACCACCATCATCACCACCATCATCATCACCACCATCATCACCATCACCACCATCATCACCATCATCACCATCACCACCATCATCATCACCATCATCACCATCATCATCACCATCATCATCACCACCATCATCACAACCACCACCACCATCATCACCATCATCATCATCACCACCATCATCATCACCATCATCATCACCACCATCATCACAACCACCACCACCATCATCACCACCATCATCACCATCATCATCATCACCACCACCATCATCACCACCATCATCATCATCATCACCACCATCATCATCATCACCACCATCATCATCACCATCATCATCACCATCATCACCACCATCATCATCATCTTCACCACCATCATCACCACCATCATCACCACCATCATCACCATCATCACAACCACCACCACCATCATCATCATCATCATCATCATCACCACCATCATCACCACCATCATCATCATCACCACCATCATCATCACCACCATCATCACCATCACCACCATCATCACCATCATCATCATCACCACCATCATCATCACCACCATCATCATCACCACCATCACCACCATCATCATCATCACCACCATCATCATCACCATCATCATCATCACCACCATCATCATCATCATCACCACCATCATCATCATCACCACCATCATCATCACCATCATCATCACCACCATCACAACCACCACCACCATCATCACCATCACCACCATCACCACCATCATCATCATCACCACCATCACCACCATCATCATCATCATCACCACCATCATCATCACCATCATCATCATCACCACCATCATCACCATCATCATCATCACCACCATCATCACCATCATCATCACCACCATCACAACCACCACCACCATCATCACCACCACCATCATCACCACCATCACCATCATCATCATCACCATCATCATCATCAGTGGGTAAAGACACTAGTTTAAAAAGGTCAGGTGGTGTTCACCTGTGCGAGCAGAGCTGGAGGCGGAGCTTCTGTCCCACCGGGCTGCTGTCCCACAGAGATGATCTGGATTTGGGGAAACTGAGCTGAGAGTTCATGGTGGATCTGAAGGACAAGAGGAGACATCGTCATGTCAATATATATTTTATATAAATTAGTTCACGGGAGGACCAGACTGAAAACTTTCTTTGGATAAAGTTTGACGTAAACATCGCAATAAATATTCTATCAGATTTATAAAGTCATTTTACTGCATCGTTCGTCCTCATTTAATGGTTTTAAAAATAATAATATCCAACATTTAATGATTATTTTTAACATCAACTCATTAAAACTTTGTTCTAAAGTGTCAGAAATAAAAACAAAAATCTAAGTCAGTTTCTGTTTAAAAGTCCAACTGAAAAAAACACATGTAAGTCTGATGCTTTTATTTATACTTAAAATCGACTCTCACCGTCCTCTCACGTTCTCCGGAGTGAAAACCTCCTCGAAGACTCCCCTCGGCAGAGCCTGGAGGTTCACCGGGCAGCTCATCCCAGCTGCAGCCGGCGGAGAGGAGCTGTTGAGCGGCCTCTGAGAACACCGCCGTCCGCCTCAGCGAACGAGCACCTGAGGCTACGTTAGCCTCGTTAGCTTCCCCGCTCGGACCTGCATCGGCCCACAGCCTCACAAACAGGCCGAACACAGAGTCTGCCGTACGGCGACTAAAAGTTTAATCGAGTCGGAACTTCTCGGAGCGAGTTTACTTTCGTTTATCGGGTTTCTATTTTGGCAAATTTAAACGCAAACATGAGCGTAGAAAAACAAAAAGTCAGTCCGCTGTTTAATTATGGCGCTGTTTCCTGACTCCACTGGCGGGGCAACTCAATCAGCCAATAGGAAGCTGCGCCTCAGTCAGTTTGACCAATAGCGTGCCCCTTTGTCTCCCCCCCAACCCCCCGCCCTTTTTTTGGGTCTTCTTCTTGTGTTGTCAGAGGGAAATGTAACTCCACAGCGCCCCCTTACAAAAAAAAGAGAAAGTTTTTAAAGGACAATACCGCCAATTTAACACGTTTTAAATCATAATAAATTATGTTTTTCACATTCTGGATCATTCTTCTTTTATTATGTTCTCTTTTTCTTTATTTGAAGCCGGACCTATTTATTTGACATGCTGGCAAAAAAGTCTTCAGCTTTACCAACAAAAAAAAGTCAAAAAAGTATGTAATAAGTTTTACAAAAGAAAAACAGGTACAAATCTTCTGCACTGATATTCAGCCTTCATTAAAACACAGTGTTGCTGTTAAATTATTCGTGAGTGCAGCTGGATCATCTTCCGACACACAAAAGTAATTTCCTGAAAAGCAGCACATTAAGGAATTATTTATCAGCATGTTACACGACACGAGACAGAAAGCAGCTGCTGAGGTCCACAGACGGCTTTATTTGGCTGTTTTTGTCTCCTCCACTAAACAAAACGTGTTTTCCAAACACGAAAAATGAAATGGTTCATCTGTCAACCAACGAGTCATTTGAGAGAGAATTTATTTTGTGTGTTTTGTGGTAAAAACCTTCTCAAAGGTGAATACCTACTATTTGTTTCTGGGCCAACTTGGGCTTTATGGAATAAGATTTTTCACTGTTATTTAAAGTTTCATATTTCCTCTTCACATAAATTAAAATATTAGTCTTCAGACTATAATGTTCATGTCTTGTATCTCTATGCTGTTCTTTTCCCTCCTAGTTTATGTGCGAATTGTTGAATTGTTGGGTTTCTCTGTATAATGTTGTACATTTCTGCTGTAAGGACTTTAATGTGCTAAAGTGACATGAAATAAACCTGTTTTGTGATTTGGAGTGATAGAAATTGAATTGAATTGAATTGAATTGAATTGAATTGAATTGAATTGAATTATCTGGAGTAGAGCTGGGGGTCTGAGGAGGAGGTGGGGTGGGGTGGGGTGGGGTGGGTGGGTGGGTGGGGTGGGGTGGGGTGGGGTGGGTGGGTGGGTGGGGTGGAGCTTGCAGACATGTAAAGCTGTTTGTTTTCTCGGGACAACGCCCACTTGCATAAAGTCAAAGCGTGAGTTTATGTCACGGAGGCGCGCATCACCTCATAGACGATCTTTGATCGCTGGCCTCTCAGGTCTTTGTTGTTGCGCTCTCCATTCCAACAAGCCAATCAGCGGCCAGATCCGGCCCGGAACGCCCACAGTTCTTCCCAAACCGTCCAATCAGAGAGCACTCCTGCGGCCAGACGCCATTTTGTTGGTTGACAGCAGGCGGCGTCGGGCGTCCCGCTGATGGAACCTGTTGCTCCGCAGTTCCGTGTTGTGCAATGGACGGGTGAGTTCTCCCACCGACCTCCGGTCACACTCCGCTTAAATGTAGTTTCTGGCTGTTTTCCGTCCCGGTGAGGGCAGTAACCTGAATATGCGGCCGGGTGGAGTTAGTCCGGAGAGCAGGTCGTCTTGTTGACAGCTCGGCTGTCGGTGGACTTGTGTTTGGAGCAGGAAGCTAAGCTAGCCGAGTTAGCTGCAGTGTTAGCCTGAGAACGGGCCGTTCTCTGCGGGCACAAGCTCCCTCAGCACGGCCTGCTGGACCTCCGACCGACGGAAACACCGGCTTTTTAAACGTAAATTACGGCTTCCAAACCTTGCACGTTAGATGTGGTTGATAACAAGTTGTTCGGAAGAACCATGAAGCGGCGTACGTAACTTCCAGCCCGGCTCTCCGGCGCTCTCACGCCCACTGCGGCGCTGCTCCCCCGGACACTCCTTCACGGAGAGTTCAGGCTCTGTTAAAACGTCCAAGGACTCATGTGCTGCATATCTGCAGTTTGATCTAATGATCAGTTTGCGTTTGGAACAGTTATGTTCAAATGTTGTTGTTTTTTATTTGGAGTGAAAAGGAATTTAAAATGACTATTTCACGTGTGATTCGGTTTTACGTCCCAGAGAGGAACGGAAGTGACCGACGCTCAGATGTTGTGAAACGGAGTCATTTAAAACCGGAGGTGTTCATTGAAACCGCGTATTTCCACACTTGATTTGTATGCCAGGAGCCAGTCAGGGTGTACATTTTTGTTAACATTAAATTGATTTTGTGTGCCGGATTATAAAGCGACACCAGGTCATTAGTTTGAAGTTAAAGTGTCCTCTTCCTACAGGTGTGTTGTTCTGTACATCTTTAAAAGGACGCTTGTTGGTTCACTCCGGCGAGAACAAGTCAAACTGACTGGTGCGAACCAGTTTTATTCCCTTCTGCCAATGATTTGTAAGAGTTTAAATGCCATTGAAATATATAGTTTTATGTTTTGCATGTGTGCCGAATTGAAGAGGGGTACTGTTTAAAGTGTAAAATCCATTTCCCATTATGTGTGTTTGTGTGAATCAGGGAAGGTGCCTGAAAATGACTGTTTTTCATATGGAGTTCAGTTCTCAGGAGAGCAAATACCTGATGCCTAAATGTTGTTAAACGGTGTAATTTGGATTAAGTTCAGTTAAATTGGTCTAATTCGAGTCTTTATCTTTTGATATTACGCATTTTGATGTTGTGTTTACATGTTGATGCTTCTGCAGATCATTTTAAAGACAGAATTGGTCTCAAATCGGCCGTTAGGTCTGTTTGCAAAAGGAGGAAAAACCAATTTGTCCTGCAGCTGTTTAAAACTTCACAGTTCAGTCTGTTAAGGAGAAACTGACTGGTTTTTATTCTCCATTGATTACAGTAGTTATTGACGTTGTGATTGACGGGCAGGAGTCAAGTCACACTTCGTTGTGCTCGATCCGGTTCTTTTCGCTGCTTCTTCTTCACTCTTTAAATGTAATAAATATGGTGTTGGCTGCAGTCAGGAGACTTTTGGGGCGTTTGAGTTCCTGATGCGAATATTTGTGCTTCGTCAGGACTCATTTGTGCCCCGAGGGGTCCTCTTCCAGCTGGTTTACAGTCGCGTCAGCTTCAGCCTGACCAGCCGGTTTTTCACTTCCTTTAAGCTCGTATGTTCGTGTCTGAAAGTTTTCTCATGCATTCGTTTTCCACAAAACACAGACATGCACTCCAGTTTACTGTACTTCTGTACAGGTTTGGGACTGAACTCGTGATTGTGGTGAAAACTAGTGTCTAAACGTCCAAAAAACAATGACTAATAATACCATTTCAAAATAATTACTCGGGTGACGTTTTTTCATCAAGAAAACTAACAGCTTAAAGAGAAAACGAAAACTTTTTTTTTTCGCACTGAAACAACTGCAAGAAAATAGTTTGAAAGGCGACAAAATGGATCAACAACAACAGTAATAACTCCCACCGTCCAGTACGCGACCACTCGTCTAAATGTGGGGAAAAGCAGCTGCAAGACTCACAAAACAACATTTACTTTGAATTTCTAACACCCGCCTTCATCATGTTGGCAGTTCGATGAAGACCTGGTGTGTTGTTTTTTTTCAGTTGCTGAATCTCTTATCGTGACTTCCTTCCTGTGAACATTTCAACATGTATGCAAAGTAGAGCTTCTCATAACACTCCATGAATAATAAATTCATATTTACTCGGCTTTAAAAGGATCCAGTCCTCACGCTTCACCAACAACAAGCCGCCGTATCGTGTCTCGTAGCTTCCTGAATAAACAGGAAGTGGAGCTGTGTTTGTCTCGGCGTCGTTGGATGTCCGCGTGCTGCGTTTAAAGCGTTTATTGAGCGTGTCTTCTGCTCTGGTGGTGGTTTTAGTGGATCACATGGTTGTTGTGTTAAAGTGATGAATCAGAGGATGTTGGAGTCAGGAAGTCCTGACAGTTATTGTGTTGTAGATTTAAATTTAAAAGGCTAAAATAAGCCTTTTTTGGGGGGACATCAGTCTTCAGTTGGGAACCAGAAGGACAAAGTGAAGTCTCCCTTTAAGGAAAGTATTCAGAGAATGTTCCTGAACGCAGCACAGTAATGCAGCAGGAAGCAACGACTTTCACGAGGAATATTCAGTGTCGTCTCTTCATCAACATGTTTTCGAGCATCTGTGATTTCACCGCAGACCTAAAACCGGAGCTGAAAATCTTCAACACTCCTGAATTACAGCAGAGTGTTCCTGAGCCCATGCAGTGATTTCCACCACAGAATCGTGGCTGTTTTTAAATCCTAATATTGGTGTTCAGATTTTGTCCCTTTGCATCAGATTTTGGGTAAAAATGTTGGGGAGCAGAAATGTGTTGTCGTGTTGGAGAACCCTGTTGCCATGGCGACAGTTCAGGTGGTTTAACAGTGAATGTTTTCCCCTTCGGACGCCTCAGAAGGTCCCAGTGGAACTCGGTGTTGACAGTCTGACTTTGGGGGACGAATTCAAGAAAACCCACCTGGTGTCTCCTGACCTGACACGCCTTCTTCTTCTTCGGACAGTGAAGCTCCGCCCCCTCTTGAAACATGATGCTATCAGAACACCTCGCCCGGTTCGTCGCTTCATCGCTGTAGATTTTCTGAAGGATTTCAAGGGTCTCTGTCGAGTTTTATACAAAAAAAAAAAAAAAAAAAAAATTCTGTAGTGAAAATCACCTCATAGGCTCAGGAACACCCGGCTGTAAGCGGACTTGTTGAAGATTCTCTGTTTCTGTGCTCCAGTTTCAGGTTTCCACGGTGACACCACTAATGTTCACGTACCAGCGGTCACGTTAACGTCTGATGTTGATGAAGAGACGACACTCTGAATACTTCCTGGTGAAGGTCGTTGCTTCCTGCTGCTCCGTCTGCGTCGCCGTGCTGCGTTCAGGAACAGACGGCCACAATGGGGTTGGACAATATAGCGCAAAAGCAGTCGTTTCCTTGGAGACGCACGCTCTCGCCTTGTCAATCACACCTTAAAAAAACATGGCAGCGACAACTTAGAGACCCAGGAAAGGCTCGTCCTGCGACTGCACTGATGTGGAAACGGTTTATTTCCTGCGTGTTAAACGAGCCCTCAGAGACGCCTGACAGGTTCACCTGCGTCGTCTGAAAACGACCCTTCAGCTATCGATCTCTCTCCTCTGCTGGGTTTTTTCCTCTCGGCTTCTCCCTCCGTCTCCTCACACAGCATCTCTTTAACCTCATCAGTTATTTCTCCTTTTTTTTGTTTTGCTGTTTTTGTGTTTTTGTTTTTTTCTCTCCCTGCTGCTTCTAACACGCTGTCTTCTCTTCACAGCAGTGTCCACCACGATATAACAGTTGGTACTAAGGTAGGCACCTCTGCTTCTTCCTCCTCCTCTTCCTCCTCCTCTCTCTGGTTTGCTGCTTTGTTTGCTGCTGTAACCATCTCTGCTGCCATCTGGGAACAATTCGGTGGGTTTTTTTTCTGTGTAATTAGCGAGGACGCCGCTCAAGTTGTTTGTGTCTTGAAACTCCTTCTAGTCGCATTCCACAACAAGTCTGAGGATAATCAGATTAGTCAACAACAACACGCCTAATACGCTCTGAAAGGACCACTCTGACAGACCAAGAGTACGATGATGCCTTCAAGGACCCCTCAGCTCCGTGGTAACCATGTGGTCATGTGGGAAAAATATGTTTGAGAAAAAACAAAAACCAGATCTGACTTCCTGACCGCCGTCCTGCCAGATGTAAGCTGTGAGGAAGAAGGAGGAGGAGGAGGATATGTTTTTGGGGCGTGGCTAGGTTGATTGACAGGCCTGTGGTTCAGTTAGGTTTCTGGTATATATCGGTCCTTGGGTCCTCCCCCAGTGAGGTCATCGTTGGTTTGTGAACGTTATGAATCCTCCAGTTCAGATTCTGTCCGTCACCATCTTTACTAGTTCGGAGCGGTTTGGAGCAGGAAGTGACCAAATTTGGACGAGCTGGGGGAGGAGCCAGAGGTGGATCTGACCGATCTGATTGGAAACCCGACGATACTACGTCCCGCCCACCGATAGCTGTAACCTGACTGCACCACAGGCCTGTCAATCAAACAGACACACCCCCAAAAACAGGTCTTCTTGAATCTTCTTTTCTAATGAATGAGGAGAGAAATGTTAAGAGTCTGATATGATTTTCCAGTCTGTTTGATGGGTGTATTGATCACCTGCGGTGGGCGGGGCCTGCGTATCCCTGAGGCTTTGTCGTTTCAACCTTTTAGTTCTGATTTCTGTCAGTGATGTCATTTGGTCCGTGTTTCACATTAGAAGCTTCACGAAGGGAAAGAAATCCTCCTATCATTCACAGGCTTTTATTTTGAAAGAAACATTCGATAACCACTGTGGTATATTTTTATTCAATAGAAAAAAAGTTTATCCACAGTTAGGCTTCACAAAAAGTATTTGTTTTGGTGTCTGAGCTGAAACTTTATAAATGACCACAAATCGATTAATCAGTTTAATAATGAAGTGATTTAATCGACAATTAAAAACGTACGCTGCTGTTATGTTTCTTTTACTAAATGTGTTTATACAGTATTTTTCGGGGACAACTTTTGCCCCCACTGAGGCAACGCTTGACCTTTGACCCTCAAATCTAACCAGTCAAAGTGAACTTTTGTACCAAATCTGATGAAATTCCTGAAAGAAAACAGGACAGGCACGAGGTCACAGTGCAGGAAATGTATCAAATATTTTACCACAGTTACCGTCTGCAAAACTTAGAGGCACTTTAAAAAATACTGCCACTAGAGGTCGGCTCCAAAAAGCCTCCGGCTCCATAGACTCCCATTCAACTTCTCTCATCAAATCCAAAGTGAATAAAATGTGTCCATCAGTTATCTCGGTGTTGTTAGCTAAAGTCACTCCTTCTTATTAGTTTTCTGGAGGTCCATCTGAAAATAATCCCTCATTCATTAGAAAAGAAGATTCAAGAAGACCTGTTTTTGGGGGCGTGTCTGTTTGATTGACAGGCCTGTGGTGCAGTCAGGTTACAGCTATCGGTGGGCGGGACGTAGTATCGTCAGGTTTCCAATCAGATCGGTCAGATCCACCGCTCGAGGATTCTGCCCTGAACTTGTAAATATAATTAATATTTCACTTTCTTTGGGACAGTTTTTTATGCTCCTTGATTACGTGTTTCAGGGGAACTCTGAGATTTCTTGGGACACAAATTTTAGATTCCGTAATGTACAAAAGATTCAACAGGAAGAGGAGGAGGACGAGGAGGGTGAGGAGGGTGAGGAGGGTGAGGAGGACGAGGAGGGTGAGGAGGGTGAGGAGGGTGAGGAGGACGAGGAGGGTGAGGAGGGTGAGGAGGGTGAGGAGTCCTCCGATGAGCACAGCGCTCCTGTTTCCTCCTCTGGCCTCAGGCGAGTCATTTGAAACCACGCGACTGCTCTCTCTCTCTCTCTCTCTCTCTCTCTCTCCCCCCCCCATCCCTGTTAGAGGGACGGTTCATGCCCAGATAAGGATGCCTCAGGAGGTCAGAGGTCAGCCGGGGCATCGATGCCTGCAGACCCACGGAGGTGAAGAAGCATCAGCTCTGAGATCAGCTGATGGACTCTGAAGTGTGTTTTAGTGTCGTTGTCTTTCTGAGTGATGAGTTTCATGTCTGCTTCCATCCTGGAGAGAAATCGTGACTCACTGTGCCGTCAGAAATACGTTTTTTTCTAACTTTTCTAACGAGAATCCAACTGTTTTAAAAAACCAACAATCTTTCAGCCAGTTGTTATCGTCCTCGTCTCTCTTCACATCGACATACATCCAACTGGATCGCTGTGGATTTGCATCCCAGATAAAGCTGGTTTTATTTCTGCAGCAGTAACTCTACCTGCGGTTGGTTTCTGACAGGCTGTTCGCAGCGTGCAGAGCTGTGGGCTCTTTGTTTGGGTCGGCGGCCCGAGGCGGAGGTCCGGCTGTCGGTCAGCAGCTGTCAGACGGAGATGGAGATGGAGATGGAGATAGAGGGGGGGGGGGGGAGCAGCGCTCAGGTTTCTGCTGCTTTTATTATTCATGTGAGGATCAGTAAGAAGATCTGAGCTGCTTTGTCAAGATAAAAAAAAAAAAACAGGACCGCTTGGGTTCCTCTGAGAGGAAACACAGCGGCTGCATCGAAACGCGTCCAGACAGCAGGTTGGTGGAAATACATCGTACAGAAAGGCGCCCCCTGCTGGCCACAGCTTCAATATTTAACAAGCTGCTCATTAACTACAACTGAAGTCTGTATCTTATTAGTTTTCTGGAGGTCCATCTGAAAATAATCCCTCATTCATTAGAAAAGAAGATTCAAGAAGACCTGTTTTTGGGGGCGTGTCTGTTTGATTGACAGGCCTGTGGTGCAGTCAGGTTACAGCTATCGGTGGGCGGGACGTAGTATCGTCAGGTTTCCGATCAGATCGGTCAGATCCACCGCTGGCTCCTCCCCCAGCTCGTCCAAATATGGTCACTTCCTGCTCCAAACCGCTCGCTGTAAAGTTTAGGTTTGTTTACATGGTTATTTAGTATTAAACATATTAATGTAAAATCAGTTGGACAAAACAACAGCGACGTCCTAGTTTTATAAACTGCTTCTGTTTCACATTTTCTTTCATACAAACTCAACTCTTCCTCCATGTTTGTTTGTTTTCCTGATTAATTCACTCTGCTGTTCTCTCTTCCTGTAAATGTATAATTAATGAGTTTATTCTTTGTACTTCCATCTACTTTCCTCACAACTGGAAACAAAGCGACTCTGGCTGATCAATAACCGTGAATGGAAACATTTAGAAAAAGCATCTCCTTAATTATTCAATGAATCAAACATCGTTAGTGAAGCACCTGTTTGGTTCAATTAAAAAGTGTTTCCCGGATGTGAACAGTAAAACAACTTCAGACTTGGAGGAAATAAAATAGTAAAAAAAAAAAAAAATGTAAGAATAATTTTAATTTTAAAGTTGATCAAATAAAGCCAGTTGAAATTTAATAATTAAAAAAAAGAGTTTAAAAATGATTCAACTAAAACCAGATAAAATATTGGGAAGATAACTAAATACATAAAACATGTGCAGAGTTTGTCCACCAGAGGGCACTTTCAGGCAGATTTTTAAGAATTACATTTTTGGACAGTTTTTTTGATATCTCTGCATCAGTCAGGCTGTAATTAAAAGTTTCTTTTACTGGAAGGTTTTATTGTGAAGCAGCTGCAGGAAGTGCGGTGAGTTCTTATTTATTTCTTTAATAAAAGCTGTTTGAATCGAGCGGATCAGTTTCACATCTTTTGGCTGAATGAATCTCGGCCTGTTTGTCTGCATCTGGTTCTCATCGAGCTGCAGCAGGAACCCACAGCCGACAGCCGGCTGCCTGCTGGGGGGTGGAGGGGTGGGATGGAGGGAGGGGGGGTGCGTCTCAGGCTGATGGTGTCAGACCTGTGACATGTTTTTACACTGAGCTGCTATAAAGGACAATTCCACCATTTATTCAAGCTGAATGTGTGTTTCCAGTGAAATGCGTCTCTGTAGTGACACCTAGTGGCGACAGTCTGCAGCGTCACGCTGCTCTGAGCCAGACAGAGCTTCCAGTCGGGTCACAGAACCACCAGAACCAGGCGGGAAATCCTCCTGTGATTTACAATAAAACTCTTTATTCTTATTTTATTGATCCTTTCAGTTTGTTTTTTGTTGTTTTGGTGCTTTGTAACCCTGATTAATAAAACATATCATATAAATAAAGCTTTTACTTTGATTATTCAATATTCAGAAATAAAAACCGCTCCTGATTTGCTGATTGGTTGAAGTAAACATCCAAAAATTGCTGCTTCCACTTTCAGAAATGTGAAGATTTCCCTGAATTATTTTATCTTGTATGTTAATCAATTATTTTTGGTTTTGAGCTGCTTATTCAGACGCTGCATCTCTTGGACTTTTTTTTGAATATTTTATCGACCCGATAATAAAGTGATGAATCGACTAAATGTCCGACAGGAAGGTCGTTCACTTTTGTTTCTCTGCTGCTCAACGATGATGATTATCTGCTGCTCGTCTTTATTATTTATCAATTATTTTTCAATCTGATGAATATTTTCTCAGTTCGATTAATCTTTTTATCAATTAAATGCAAAATAATCATTTAAAATCACCCTCGTTAATTTCCGCCAAAACCTCAGAGACTTAGTTTAATATCATGTGACAATGAAAAACATAAAAATCTTCATGTCAGAGGAACTGGAAGCAGAAAATCTCAAAATGAGAATAAATCAAATATAATATGTTCATGAACATGTTTTACATTTTGATATGAAGCTGAGATGTGATCGTCTCTGCTCGGTAGTTTTCTTCGTTCCTTTTTCCTTCTTTCATGTTATTAGTGAAGTTCGATGTCCTCGTTGACGACGGTGTCTTTCTGTTTCAGAGAGGATCTGACGAGCTTCTGTCCAGCGTCTCCAACGGCCCGTATATCATGAGCACCACAGGTCAGATCCTAAAAACCTTTCAAAGTTTGCTCCCAGAATATTCAGGAGTGCAATATTTCTAATAAAAATATTTATTGCAGTGTTATTTGTTTTCATTCCAGTTATTATTTTTTTAACTGTTAAAAATATTTAACAAATCAAATTTTCCATTAACTTAAAAGCCTTAAAACTAAAATGTCAGAAAGTACTTTTATGATCCCTCATTTGTCTGTTTTATTTTTGTGAGTAAAATCTGTCTGATAAAATCCTTTCGGTATCGTTAACAAAACACATTACAAAATAATGAAAAATCATTTACATGAATGGGAAGTTAAAAACCAGGAAATCGCAATAATTACGGCAATTTTTAAGCAATTTCCACAATATTTGTGGCAGCTTGAAATTTTTGGCAAAATTTTTAAGCAAAAGAAACAAAAAGGATGAATTCTCTGTTTTCTTTTACAGAAAGAAAAACACATTACAGGTAGAATATTTCTGGGATGTGCAGCAGGATTATTATCACAGGAAGTCAGTGCAGATTACTCAATCTAAATTTATGTTCCCTCAACTTGCAATTTTTGCAATTTCACTGCAGAAAACTCACTTAAAATTGCATCATAGTTTTTCAGAAAAGATGCAAAATCAAACATTTTTGATCAAAACCATCACAAAAACCCCGGAGGAACCGATAAGGGTCCTGGAACCGTTCCCTGTGGTGCACGGTTCAACTTCAGAGTAAAGTGGCTCATATCTCACCACTTTGTCATAAAGACTGTTAAACCCGGCGTGTCCTCTCCTCCGTAGCCAATGGCAACGACAGCAAGAAGTTCAAAGGTGACATAAGAGGTCCCAGTGTGCCGTCCCGGGTCATCCACATCCGCAAGCTTCCCAACGACATCACGGAGACCGAGGTCATCAGCCTCGGCCTGCCCTTCGGAGACGTCTCCAACCTGCTGATGCTCAAAGCTAAGAACCAGGTACAGTCCGGTTCTGTTCAGACCAGAACCAGGTACAGAGTCCGGTTCTTTTAATACCAGAACCAGGTACAAACGTGAACTTCCTGTCAGGTTTTTTCATGCAAACAGAAACTATGAAACACTTTTAAACGGGGATCAGAACCAGGACATGTTTAGATGAACTGGATCATGTCCTGAGCTCCTCCCCCTCACGTCATGTTGTCCTCCGACCTCTGACCTCAGGCCTTCTTAGAGATGAACTCGGAGGAAGCGGCCCAGAACATGGTGGGCTATTACTCCACGGTGATGCCCATCATCCGGCACCACCCGGTCTACGTCCAGTTCTCCAACCACAAGGAGCTGAAGACGGACAACTCCCCCAACCAGGAGGTAACGCACCTGACTAGCTGTTAGCATCTGTTAGCATGTATTAGCATCTGCTCACCCCCCCCGTTCTTTCTCAGAGGGCCCAGGCGGCTCTTCGGGCCCTCAGTTCGTCACACGTGGATGCGGCGGTGGCGGCTCCGAGCACCGTGCTGAGGGTGGTGGTGGAGAACCTGATCTACCCCGTCACCCTGGACGCCCTCTGCCAGGTAACGACACAACAACACATCGTTAATGAGCACACACGCTGATTTATCGAGATTTATTTTCTAATGAATGAGGGATTATTTTCAGATGGACCTCCAGAAAACTAATAAGAAGGAGTGACTTTAGCTAACAACACCGAGATAACTGATGGACACATTTTATTCACTTTGGATTTGATGAGAGAAGTTGAATGGGAGTCTATGGAGCCGGAGGCTTTTTGGAGCCGACCTCTAGTGGCACTCGCTGGTATTGCAGCTTAAAGCACATCATTTTTCAGAGCCGGAAGCTGTGAACTCTTTTATATCCAGTCTGTGATTTTAGACTTAACAGACGAAAGAATTACATTTCCTGAAGCAGAAGTCCAGTTCCTCCCTCAGATGTCATGTTTCACACCTGAACACAAATATTTCCCCCCAAACATAATTTTAAAAAGCTAAAACCTCATTAAACTCCATCCTCAGATCTTCTCCAAGTTCGGCACCGTGCTGCGGATCATCGTCTTCACCAAGAACAGTCAGTTTCAGGCTCTGCTGCAGTACGCAGACGGAGCGTCGGCTCAGGGCGCCAAACTGGTGAGCGGCAGCCACCGATAGGAATGATAAATAAATAAATAAATCAACCTCGTCTGCTCCTCCTCTGACGGCCGTTCTGCATTTCAGTCTCTGGACGGACAGAACATCTACAACGGCTGCTGCACTCTGAGGATCAGCTTCTCCAAACTCACCAGCCTCAACGTCAAGTACAACAACGAGAAGAGCCGCGACTTCACCCGGCCCGACCTGCCCACCGGGGACAGCCAGCCCACCATGGAGCACCCGGCCATGGCCACCGCCTTCAGTAAGACACGCCCACCGCCTTCAGTAAGACACGCCCACCGCCTTCAGTAAGACACGCCCACACCAACGAAGAAGAGACCGGCGTGTACCGATGTAACGGGTCACACCGTTAACAAATAAACGCCTTTATTTACAACCCTGTCTCCGAATAAGTTGGGACGTTCTGTAAAATAGACCAAAGACGTCATCAAATGTTAAAACTGAGAAATTTCATTGTTTTATCAAAACGATCTGCTCATTTTGAATTTGATGGCAGCAACACGTCTCCAAAAAGTTGGGACGAGGTCATGTTTACCACTTCTCTTTTACAACACTGTAAAACGAGCAGTTTCCAGAGTTTTGAAAGTGAAATGTGGTCCCGTTCTTGCCTGATGGAGGATTTCAGCTGCAGTCGGGTCTCTAATGTTCTTCTAAAACTCTCCGCAGCTCCAGGTATCATCTCGGCTTCACCGTACGGCGGAGCGACTCACGCCTTCCCGCAGGCCTTCACCCTCCAGCCTGCAGGTGAGTCTCACCTGAGACAGGCCCCGCCCACCGACAGAGATTCAGGCTGACCTTTAATCTGACTTGCTGTACTGTTTATTTATTATTTAGAACATTTCAAATTCTCACTTTCTTAACATGTAAACGTGCACCAATAATCAGCATGAAATGATTCAATATATTTATAACGTGTGAAAGGGAAATCATTTCAGTCAAAAGTCCTTCTGGTTTCATTTAGAGCTTATTTTTGTTTTTTAATTAATTTGATCATGAATATTTTGGTATTTAAAACACCTGAAAACAGAAATATTCTAGGAGTAATAACTTCCCTGTACTGTAAATCAATTAAATCAGTATATTCTCACCTCTAAGAGGATAGCAGCGTTACACATTTTGGCATTTTTTTTCTTGAAAAGCGACTGAAAATATCAATCAGTGATAAAAGTTGTTAATCACATCGAGGATCAGACGTTAGTTTGAGCAGTTTGGAGGTGTTTTCGGGGAGTTGTTCACTCCTATCTCCTCCTCCCTCCTCCCCCAGTCTCCTCCCCCTATCCAGGCCTGGCGGTACCCGGTCTGCCAGGAGCCCTGGCCTCGCTGTCCCTCCCCGGGGCCACCAGGCTGGGCTTTGCCCACATCCCCCCCGGACACTGCGTCGTGCTGGTCAGCAACCTCAACCCCGAGGTGAGGGATTCCCGATAATCGATCAATCCGCCCTTCACTGATGACCGATGAGCACACAGTATGTTTGTTAGAGCCTCATTCTGACAGGATTATTAACAACTCATCATTCAAGATGGAGGTTTTAAACTTCATGAAACTACAGGATCTATTCTGTAATACAAAAAACGTCCATAAATCTACTTTATCTATTATTCCAGCGGCTCCGAGAGGGTCTGGCTCTGTGTTGCGGTGGATCATTGAACTGTGCGAGGGGGGCGGGGCCTCTTCAACAGCTGTGGGTCTGATCTGTGTCTGAAATGTAGTTTTGGACTGGATTTAAGGCTGGATTTAAGGCAGGTCTTAAGGCTGGATTTAAGGCTGGATTTAGACCTCTCCTTTCAGTACAGTACACAGACCAGATCCCGTAACATCATGAAGTTTAAAATCCCGCCCGGAGACATGAGTTTAAATCCTCCACTTCCTGTCGTGACATTAATCCGATACGTCGGGGTCTCCAGTTGATGGACAGTTTGCTGCTCCACCTTCGTTCACGTCTGAATTATCGACAGAGTTTGACTTCCTGTTTCTTCTTCTCTCTTACATTAAACGACGGTTTGCTCTCCCTGATGTTTTTACCTTTGTGTTGCGCCCTCTCACTTCCCGTCATGTGTTTTTTAATGCCTTCATATTAAACTCTGTTGTCATGACACGCCCCCATCACCCCTCCCCTCTCTCTGTACCACACACACACACACACACACACACACACACACACACACACACACACACACACACACACACCTGTGCAGTCATGTGTGAAAATGTTCTCCTCATTATGACATGATCTGACCCCTCCTCTCCAAAAGGTAATTAACCTTCTGATTGACCCCTCACCTGTCTTTTTTTTCCCATTTTTAATTTGTTGCCATGGAAACGCCTCGGACCCTCCACCTGTCCTGCCCTCCCACCTTTACCTGTCCTGTCCCTCCGCTGCCTTCTCTGCTGTCTTTAAAGAGAGTTACGCCCCACTGCCTCTTTATTCTCTTCGGTATGTTGTCACTAGCTTCTTATTTTGAATTATCAGGTTGTTCTGATTTAATTTTTTTTTACTTTAAGTTTCTGTTTATTGTTTTTTCCTCTTTTTTCATTTGTTTTTAATTTTTGTATTCATGAAGAAATGAGTGTCTGCTGGTTTTGTCAGATTTTGCGTGTTGATTTGAGTTTATTCACAATATTTGCAGCTTCTCTTCAGCTGTTTTGATGCAAATTAAACAAATATACACAGTTAGACACAAACAAACAACTAGATGCAAAATATGACAGTAAATACCATATGAAATAGAAAATAAAGGTTTTATTCATGGTTGGAATATCTTACATCTCTGAAGTTCAGACTTCTGTTAATTGTCACTAAAATCATAATGTACACTTAAATAAATGAAAGCATGTTGCATCAGTGTTTCATGGTGCTCAGTTATAACTAGATTTAAAGTTTATGTTCACTAACGTGTAGATTTAACAGCCTGACAATCTGCTGCCACAATACAAAAGGCCACTTGTGTCCTGTTCAGGCATCAAGACGAGCTGCTTCACCAGCTGATCTTCCTATTAATACAAATTAAACCAAATCTCTGCAATATTTGATTATCTTTCAAATCCCATGAATTTTCCACGAAAAAGCTGCTCAATTTTTTTTTAAAGGCGTTACAGCAGAAAGTAAGCCTTTTAAAAATAACATTCGCTTTATCAAAAATCAAATGTCCTTCTTTATAAACAATAAACACAAACCACATGAGGGTTCAGCTCATGGAGCAAAAATATTTCTGTGATGCACAATATAATATACTTACTATCAGAGGATTTTTTTTTTTTTTTTAAATCAAAACATTTTTGCTCAACTTGTAATTTTTGCTAATTCTTCCAATTTTACAGCAAAAAACACTTAAAACTCCACAAATAGCATCGGATGTGTTTTTTTTAAAAGCTGCCGCAAAATCAAAAAATGTTCAAAATGAGGAAGGTTTTCAAAACATCAAAACATTTTTAGAAAAATAATTAAAGCTACAAACCGACGGACACGGAGTTCTTCAGACGTACGTCGTCCAACACTGACCCTTTAAATGTTTCATTCCCGTGAGGAGCTGCATTTATTGTGAGTTTCATCTTATTTCATTGAGCTTTAGGTTTTGAGTTTTTGCATGCCGGGTTTTTCTTTCAGTTTGCATGTCCTCAAAGTGCTGAATCAGCTGCTCTTGGTTTTTTTAGTCAATTCCCAATAATTCATAGCTCCTACACGGTGTAATCTGCCGTTTACTTTGTTATTTTGATTTCCTCTGACCCTTACCCACCTTAACTTCCTCACTTGCATTTCCTGTGTATAACATTCAGGAACTCCTGCCTGCTAAATTAAATTCACAAATTGCTTTAGTGTTCCCAGCGTGTCACGGCTGCTCCTCCCTTCACCTGCAGAGTTTTACATCCAACAGTGATTCCCTGTTTCTCAGTTAAATCTCCTATGACATCACTTTTATTTTGACCAATAAGACCAAGGGTCAGTGGCTCGGCAGGCTGCAGGCAGACCAGTTTCATACAGAGCTTCCTGTAAGGGTTTTAAAGGGTGTAGCTCTACGTGTAGATGGTTGTCTGTCCGACCTGCTGTGGAACGAGTATTAAACCTTTGATTTGATTTTCTGCCTGTGTGTTAAGGTGTTTACGGAGACGTGATGAGAGTGAAGATTCTGTTCAACAAGAAGGAGAACGCTCTGGTTCAGATGTCCGACAGCACGCAGGCCCAGCTAGGTAACAGGCTGAGTGGGACGCCGACGGGCGGGATGCCGCTTCTACGTTTAAAAACCTGCTTTTGGTTTTAATATGGTTCACAGCGATGAGCCGAAACATTACGAGGGTCCAGAACGAGTCTGCGGCGGCTCGGTTTATTTTTCGGGCAATGCCGGTCACCAGATTCTCTCCACCGAGCTCCTAAAAGCAGGTCTGGTTCCAGGGGTGCTCCCCGGGCTCCCTGGTCGGGGTGAGGCCACGTAGTGCCGACGACTGCGTTTCATCCGGGGGCCTTCCATCGGACGTTTTCCAGTTACAGATCTCATCTGGTCTGGAAACGCCGTCGGAACCTCCAGTCGGAGATGGAAAGCGTTGCTGGTACAGTGATTGACGGACAGACGGCTCCGGCCCACCGAGACCTGATCTCACCGAGTCGGGCCTCCCTCCGGTCAGCAGCTTCAACACGGCGGTTCTCGTTGGAGGATTTTCACATCCAACTGTTGTCCAACTGTCTGATATCTTGGAGTTCATCTGCATCGTGCTTCACTTCGTAATGTTTTGGCTCATCGGTGAACTAACATCACGTCTTTCTCGTCCGTTTTAAAGTAGCTGAGCGCTTGTCGGTCCGTTGAGCAACGTCTCTGCTGGTTTTCCTTCGCAGCCATGAGCCACCTGAACGGCCAGCGGCTGCACGGGAAGCCTCTGCGCATCACGCTGTCCAAACACACCAGCGTCCAGCTTCCCCGTGAAGGCCACGAGGACCAAGGCCTGACCAAAGACTACAGCAACTCCCCGCTGCACCGCTTCAAGAAGCCCGGCTCCAAAAACTACTCCAACATCTTCCCGCCTTCTGCCACCTTACACCTCTCCAACATCCCGTAAGTCCTCCGACAAACGCTCCAAACTTTACCCGTTGGTTCATCCTGCAGCATCTCAGACCTGCTCTGCTTCTGTGCTTGTTTTTAGTCCCTCTGTGGTTGAAGATGATCTCAAGCTGCTGTTTTCCAGCTCTGGATCCATGGTCAAAGCCTTCAAGTTCTTCCAGTGAGTCACTCGTTTACCGTCTCTGCATTAAAGCCCCGCCTCTCTCTTTATAGTTCTTCCTGTCTTTCTTCTGAAATCTCTTTGCACATCTTCACTCATCTTCACAAGTCCCGGTCCTTCCTTTCCCTGAAGCTCGGGTTCTTGCCCGAACTGCCTGTTTTCACCAAGTAGTCCCGGTTGTAGCCCTTGAAGCACGAGTCCTCGTCCCGTAGCTTCAGTCCTCGTCCTGAACCTCCAGTCCTCGTCCTCTAGCTCCAGTCCTCGTCCCAAACCTCCAGTCCTCGTCCTCTAGCTCCAGTCCTCGTCCTGAACCTCCAGTCCTCGTCCTCTAGCTCCAGTCCTCGTCCCAAACCTCCAGTCCTCGTCCTCTAGCTCCAGTCCTCGTCCTGAACCTCCAGTCCTCGTCCTCTACCTCCAGTCCTCGTCCTCTACCTCCAGTCCTCATCCCGAACCTCGAGTCCTCGTCCTCTACCTCCTGAACCTCCAGTCCTCGTCCTGTAGCCGGTTCTTACCCCCGGCCGGTCTTTCCTCCCAAACCCCCCTGTCCTTGCCCCAAACCTTCTCTCCTCGCTCTGCCCTCAAACCTTCCTGGATCCACGTCTCTGGGTTTAACACATTATCGGTGTCTCTTTCAGGAAGGACCATAAGATGGCTCTGATCCAGATGGGCTCCGTGGAGGAGGCCATCGAGTCCCTCATCGAGTTCCACAACCACGATCTGGGGGAGAACCACCACTTGCGGGTCTCCTTCTCCAAGTCCTCCATCTGAGCCTCGGACTCCGCCGTCGGGACCGGGACGATCCGGACGGCGTCCACTACACTCCGATCATTCCAACACGTCTGCAGAAACCGCCGTGAAGTCTGGTGTGATGTTAAATTATTTTATTTTTTTTACATTTTTAGGTTCTTTGCCTTCGAAGCGTCTCTTGAGGAAAAACACCTGCAAGTCGGAGAATAAAGTCAGTAGTCTGAGTCTGTCGGGATTTCTTTGGAATGAATTCAGAGTTCTTAGATTGCGGTCAGTGTCCTTCTCGTTGGAAAGCTGTTACCTTTCAGCCACTCTTGCCTTTTGACTTTAATCTCAGATTTAAGGGATTAATGTCGGCCTTCAAAATTCTTTTCATCAGGAACTCTGAAGTGTTTCAAGTTCTGACTTTATTAACTCAGAATAGTTTCTTTGCTCTCCGACTCCCAGTTCTCAGAGTTCTTTGTGCGACTTTAATCCTTCTCTGTAGCTTTTTCCCCTTTTAAAGAAACAGCTCTGCCTGTAAACCGTCAGCTCCGACAACATCTGGGAAGTCATAGATTTACGCTCAGGCTGTCAGATCCCGGTTTGACCTTCGGATGACCCCTGTGCCTTATTCCTGGAGTCAGCATGACCTTGACTTCAACTTGTAAAAAAGAAAGAAGAATCCTCTGTGAATTGGCAAAGAGCACGTTTACAGTTGATAAAGGTTTACTGTTGATGTATTGCAGATATATTCATATTTTATGTGTATTTTATTGGTGTTTTCAGTCCTTTGTTAGTTTTGTACTGCTGGTTACTGTAGCGTGAAACATGTGAACTGATGTGTTTTTAGCGGGTTTGCTGGGTTTTTAGTCCTAGATGCAATTTCTTTTTTTTCTATTCCTTCTTCTCTTTTTTTTTCGGACTTCTTTATTTCCACGTATGCAATCACATTTTAATCAAATCAAATATCACAGCAATATTTTAATCATTCCTGACGTTTTGGTTTCCGGTGTCTCGTGAGCTTTTTTTTTTTTTTTACAATCCGAATGTTTGGTTTCTGTCGTCTTCTGTCTGGTTTGTGAATCTTAGCTTTTGTGTCGTCTGTCGCGTTGCCTCTCTGAATGGTTTTTATTTATAAGTTTGTGATCCACTACAGCTGAAACCAAAAACGGCCTTTTTTTTCTTTTTCTTTTTTTAGATGCAAACAAATCCGCCTGCCTCAGGTTTCTGGTTTTAATGACTTAAAAAAAGAAAATGGTGAACTGGTTTTGGCTTTCTTGGTGTTTTCCTGTGGGAATCTTTTTATTCATTTCTTCACTGGATTCAGCCGACCGGTGCGACTTCAGTCTCTTGCTAAAACCAGTTGTTCTGTGGAGTGCCTTCAACGCAGCACCGAGTCGTGCATCAGGCATTAATTCCTCTTCTATTCCGAGATGAAAGTTTGGCGGGGAAGAAGCCCCGCGGCCCTCGTTAGCGTACTGAAACCAGAAGACGCTGGTTTGGTTTATTCGTGTCTTAATATAATTATTGTGTCGACATTCCAGCCGCTCAGATGTCCACCTAAAAAAAATAATAATAAGACAACGATTCTTCGCTCTCTGAATGAAATGTTTTCCTCTACATGAGTTTTACAGTCGTGATGTGTTCAGTGCACCTGGGGTGTGTGTGGAGTGGGGGGGGGGGGTTGTCTTCTGTCACTCCGTTTATTTTCCAGACCAAATACATTCGTACACCTCAAGTTTTCGGGCACATTCCACAGAGGACGCAGAAGTTCAGCCCTGTTTTGGCCCGAATTTGGACACGAGTGGATCAAGAAGTTCTGAAACTGTTCCTGTTGCGCGTGAACCGTTAGCAGCATGGTGATGCACACGGAGCAGCAGGAAGCAACGACCTTCACCAGGAAGTATTCAGAGTTCAACATCACCACTTTCACACGTTAACGTGACCTGAAGAAACATCAGATTTTGGGTCAAGTTTTTCAGGAATGGAACATTTTCAACACGCCTGCTATAACCGCCAGGTGTTCCTGAGCCCATGCAGTGATTTCTACTACAGAATCATGGCGAGAGATCCTTGAAATGTTTCAAAGTCTACGGCGATGAAGCGACGAGCCGGTTGAGATGTTCTGAGTGACGTTCACCAAAACTAATGTCTTTGCTCAAACAACAGACACTATTCTGCAGTGGAAATCACTGCATGGGCTCAGGAACACTCGGCTGGAAGGATTTTCTGTTTCCCAAAAATTTGACCCAAAACCTGATGTTTCTCTGCTACAGTTTTAGGTCCGTGGTGACATCACAGACGTTCACCAGCGGTCACGTTAACGAGTGGAACTCTGAGGCGACACTTGGTGGCGCTGCTGCATACCGTTCCAGCGCGACAGGAGCCTTCAACCTTTTTTTGGTCCACCTTCGTAACCGGTGTCCCTCTTTACGTCACACGCTATGTTCAAAGGTCCCTTCACACCGTTTCTGGTCTTTGCTGGGTGGAAGATGACCTTCAGGAGACCAAAGACAGCAACTCGCAACAATAAACCAACCAATCAGAGCAGAGAGAGGCCAGATGACTGAACCTACTAAAGTGTGACTACCTGACAGAACCGGTCACATGGTTTCTGTCCCGGTGTGGCGGGACCTTCGGCACATGTTGAACTAACGCTGCGAGCGGATGAATTCTGCGCCAGGTGAAGTGGACCAATGAAAACGCTCCAGTCGGATGACACGGAGGCTGAGAGGCCGGTTTCTCCCAGGTGCCCTGAATGCATCGCGACCCCCTCCGTGTTAGTTGAGACAGGTGAGGCAGGAGTGGGACCAGCCAGTCAGCCAGTCAGTCAGTCAGTACCAGGAGGGGGAGGGGGGGACGGCGTTCACTGTACATACGTGTTTTATACCACAGGTCGGTGTCTGAGAGGCGACTGTTGGTTTTATATCTGATGAAACGTGTATATTTTGATTAAAGTGTGCGACCGGTTCTGAGCCTTACACTGTTTGTGTCACAAAGAAAAAAAAACAGATTAAATCACTTTTTATCTAAAACTTTGGAGTCCAGTCGTCTGTCATCAAAGTGTTTGTTCGTGTCACAAAATGCAGATAAATCAGATTTGTTTAAGATCATTATGACAAACTGTTTGTTCACAAGTGAGCGGATCGGATTTGGTGTCCAGAACAAGCAGAAATCAACTCTAGCACAAGTTCGCTATTTCAGCCGTCGCCATCTTGTTTTGTTTTGGAGCAGGAAGTGACCATATTTGGACGAGCGGGGGGAGGAGCCAGCGGTGGATCTGACTGATCTGATTGGAATCCTGAAGTCCCGCCCACCGATAGCTGGAACCTGACTGCACCACAGGCCTGTCAATATATAACACAATCAACGAAGAACTCAGACACGAAAGTAAACAAGGCAGGTTTTAAAAAAATGTTTTATGTAGAAGAAAACAGCTTCAAGTTTTAGTAAGAAACACTTAATATAAACAAAAACTCAAAACAGAAAGCTTCAAGCTGAAAAAAACATAAAATAATGAAATGTGTATTTGTCATTAACAGTACAGGGAAGCACCTGATTGAGTTTCATGATCTAAATCATCATTTTATTGACTGGTGTTACAGCAGTTTGTTACTTCATGTTTCGGAGGAGAAACTTTTAGAATCTAATTAATATTTAGTTGTCCAACCGTGAAACAAAATATTAATAATACATATTCCCACCAGCAGAGGGCGCCTGTTCACCACAGATCACTGGAGCAGCTTTATGTGGCGTTAATGTGAAGATCTTCATCTCCGCTTTCAGCCGTTACATGTTGAAATGTTCTCTTAGTTTGCTGTTGCACAAAAAAAGTATTTAGATTCTTTTCTGAAGTAAAAGTACCGACAGAGCAAAGTAAAGTTACTGCATTAAGAAGTAAAAGTACACAAACTAAAATAAGTAAATGAGGAGTCACTTATAGAAAACACTTCCAGATCATTTCACTCATAGCGTCGCATACAAAATGTTTTCCTGGAACACTTAGATTCACTAATTTGGTACGTTTTTTTTTTAATACAAAGATCCAAATTCACATCCATTAAGAAATTTACCAAAAATCTTTCAAAAGCTGGAGCAGAAACAAAAAATAAACTACAAAAAGCTTAAAGACAAAACTGTCCAACAGAAGTCCAACTAAGAAAACAACATTTATATTTAAATAATGAATAAACTCATCTTGTTATAACTTTAAAGCAAAACAGTTGTTGTGATTTGTCCTCAAACAGGAAACGAATTTCAATCCTTAGTCAAATTATTTAAACGTTTTATGTTATTTCTTCTGCGAACGGACAGAAGGACAGCGTCCGGCTGTCGATACCTGCCTGTTCAGAAAGGAAGATTCACCTGATCTCCCTCACCTGCCCGGAAACCTTCAAAATAAACGTTTTAAGAATGATTCAATCAACTGAAATAATGATAGTAGTCGAATAAATTCAGCCATAATCCTCAAACAAAACACCAACAAAATAAGTAAATAAACGTTCCATTTATTAACACGAAAAAAGTGTGTGTCGTGAGGTTTCTGCGTAATTAAGTCATCTAAAACCCACCAAGTGAAATTAACTGTGTAATGACTGCTAGTAGTAAAAAGTTGTTTCCAACATTGCTTATGAGGAAACTCACCAGCCTCGATTCTGTGGTGGAAATCACAGCATGGGCTCAGGAACACTCAGCTGTAAGCAGGCCTTTAAAGAGAATGTTCTGTTCTCTGAATTTACTCAAAATCTGATGCTCGGGACGAAGTCGCAAACCGTTATCGGATGGTTTAAAAACAGACTCGATTCTGTGGTGGAAATCACTGCTTGGGCTCAGGAACACTCGGTTACAACGACTCGTTGTCGCCTCTCAGCATACAAAGTTCACATTTTGCTTCTCTAAAGTTTTAAAGTCTACTTTAATATTTTTATAGACGGGTTTCTTTATGTCAGTCGTGACCTCGGAAAGTTGTAACTTGTTGCAGCAGCAAAGCTCCAATTCTTGTAAAACAGAAGAAGAAAAGAAGAGGAGGAGAAGGAGGAGAAGGAGGAGGAGGAGGAGGAGGAGGACAGAAGGAGGAGGAGGAGGAGAAGGAGGACAGAAGGAGGGAGTGGCGGAGGTAATAAAACAGAAGAAGAGAAGTGAAGCGTTCACTTTCTCACTCAGTCCGGTAGAAACGACGAGAAGATCTGAGGCTTTACAGACTGGAGGAAGTTCATATCCGTGTCTTTTTATTCTTCGCCGCCGCCACGTTGGACCGGCGACATGCCGGCGAACAAAGAGGGATTGTGGGAAAAAAAAAAACAGAAAAACCCCACTGATGGCACGCTAGCTTGGTCTCACACGGCTGTCAAACAGGAATCCTTCCAGTCTGAACAGTTAGCATAATCCCCCAAAGACCCCCCATCCCCCGACACACCCACATCCATCCCTCCCTCCCTCCCTCCCTCCATCATCCCTCCCTCCATCCATCCATCATCCCTCCATCATCCCTCCCTCCCTCCCTCCATCCCTCCATCATCCCTCCATCATCCCTCCCTCCCTCCATCCCTCCATCATCCCTCCATCATCCCTCCATCCCTCCATCATCCCTCCATCATCCCTCCCTCCCTCCATCCCTCCCTCCATCCATCCATCATCCCTCCATCATCCCTCCCTCCCTCCCTCCATCCATCCATCCATCATCCCTCCATCATCCCTCCCTCCCTCCCTCCATCCATCCATCCATCCATCCCTCCATCATCCCTCCATCATCCCTCCATCATCCCTCCATCCATCCATCATCCCTCCATCATCCCTCCATCCCTCCATCCCTCCATCATCCCTCCATCCATCCATCCATCCATCCCTCCATCATCCCTCCCTCCCTCCATCCCTCCCTCCATCCATCCATCATCCCTCCATCATCCCTCCCTCCCTCCCTCCATCCATCCATCCATCATCCCTCCATCATCCCTCCCTCCCTCCCTCCATCCATCCATCCATCCATCCCTCCATCATCCCTCCATCATCCCTCCATCATCCCTCCATCCATCCATCATCCCTCCATCATCCCTCCATCCCTCCATCCCTCCATCATCCCTCCATCCATCCATCCATCCATCCCTCCATCATCCCTCCCTCCCTCCATCCCTCCCTCCATCCATCCATCATCCCTCCATCATCCCTCCCTCCCTCCCTCCATCCATCCATCCATCATCCCTCCATCATCCCTCCCTCCCTCCCTCCATCCATCCATCCATCCATCCCTCCATCATCCCTCCATCATCCCTCCATCATCCCTCCATCCATCCATCATCCCTCCATCATCCCTCCATCCCTCCATCCCTCCATCATCCCTCCATCCATCATCCCTCCATCCCTCCATCATCCCTCCCTCCCTCCATCATCCCTCCATCCATCCATCATCCATCCATCATCCCTCCATCCCTCCATCATCCCTCCCTCCCTCCATCATCCCTCCATCCATCCATCCATCCCTCCATCATCCCTCCATCCCTCCATCATCCCAAACATGTCTATAAACAGTTTCTGTCTGAAGCCGGATTCAACATCAATAAAAACACTTTTAGTCCGTCCCCGATGTTTAATAATCCGTCAATAGTTGGTACGACTTTATATTCGACCGGCAGTAACGTCACCATCTTTGTTAGTTCGGAGCGGTTTGGAGCAGGAAGTGACCATATTTGGACGAGCTGGGGGAGGAGCCAGCGGTGGATCTGACCGATCTGATCGGAAACCTGACGATACTACGTCCCGCCCACCGATAGCTGTAACCTGACTGTACCTGGATGTAAAAGAGTTCGTAGCTTCAGGTCTGTAAAATGGTTCTGATCCAGAAGTGTCTTCAGCTGCAATACCAGCGAGTGCCACTAGAGGTCGGCTCCAAAAAGCCTCCGGCTCCATAGACTCCCATTCAACTTCTCTCATCAAATCCAAAGTGAATAAAATGTGTCCATCAGTTATCTCGGTGTTGTTAGCTAAAGTCACTCCTTCTTATTAGTTTTCTGGAGGTCCATCTGAAAATAATCCCTCATTCATTAGAAAAGAAGATTCAAGAAGACCTGTTTTTGGGGGCGTGTCTGTTTGATTGACAGGACTTTTTGGAGCCGACCTCTAGTGGCACTTGGTGATATTGCAGCTTAAGGCACTTCTGCATCGTTCTAATTTTTCAGATCTAGAAACTCCCAAGATGCATTTTACCAACAAATCAACCAATCAGAGAGCTTCACATTCTGTTTCTGAAGCTGAGGATCAGTTCTGTACAGGAGAGTTCAGTTTCTTCAAAATATAAGTCCTTCCTTCACCTCCCTCCTCCGCCTCCTCCCTCCTCCTCTTCCTCCTCCTCCTCCCTCCTCCTCCTCCTCCTCCTCTAAGGATGACGGACAGTTCAGAGGACTGCAGAGACGCTGCCTGACTCAATACTTCTTTTCAAGATGCTGATTAAAGATTTTCGGCTTTCAGTTGATCTTTACTTTTTTTTTTTTTTTTTTTTAATCCTCCTCGTTATAAAACAGGATTATTTATTTCCCTCCATTTTTTCCCACCTTTGTGTTTTTCCCTTTTCTTCTCTTCTCGTCACAAAACTTCACGTCCATCTTCCTTCCTCTTCTTCTGTCTTCCCTCCATCTTTCTGTTTGCCCTCTGATTCCAGGTCTCCTCCTCCTCCTCCTCCTCCTCCTCCTCCTCCTCTGGATGTGTCGCCGGCTGCTGAGTGTTCAGTCCTTTGTGCTTATTTTTTTCTCGGCGTCTGATCCACCAGCTGCTGGCTTTTCTACCCAAAAATGCTCCATTTTATATTTTACATTTATTCTTTTTTTTTTTTTTTTTGCAGGATTATAAAATTAATTTCACGTGTTCGTCAGCCATCATTGGTCAGTTTTATTCTGTGTATAAAAACAGGAATTAAATCAAACTTTCTCGACACATTTTATTTAATTATTGTTGTTTTTATTTGAATCTTTATTTTTGTAGATTTGATCAAAACATAAATAGATGAAAAGGAAACGTTTTTAAAGGTCTTCCTAATATTTTAAAGTGACAGACAATTTATTCAGAATGCACTAAGCTGCTCAGGTGTTCCTAATAAAGGGTGTAAATCACTGAGATCATCGACAGTATACGATGCGAAACAAAAGAAGAATATTTCATAATCAGATTAAACAATTTTTTTAAATAATGATAATAATCTATTCTGGATTTGCAGGGTCGTTTTATTAAAATCATGTTTCTTTATTCAATTTGACTGAACAAACTAAATTGAAATGCCTCACGACTATGTTTTTAAAAATGTGCTGCAATACAAAACTCCATTAAGAAAAAAGGAGTTTTTACAGAAGATGAATATTTTCATCAAATTCAAAGTTTCCTGATTTTAGACTGTCAGAGATCAAATATTAAATCTGATGTTATTGAACGGTTTCATCAGTGAGATGTTTTAGATGATGTCACTGTGATGTATCAGTTATCAGGATAACTTTTTAATTTATTCCCAGAAACAAACAAAAAAGAAACAAAATCCTGAAGTTAATCTGCATCCAAACAGATTATTGTTTTAATGCAACTATTATTATTGTTTATATGCGTGTCCATGCGTGTCCATGCGTGTCTTTTTCATGTTTTATGTTCTGTGTTTATTTCAGTCTGTCGTCAATTCATTTAAAAAAAAAAAAGAAAGAAGAGACTTTTAAAGATGAAAAAAAAAGTCATGAAAAGGATCGTTAAAGGAACATTATTCTTGGCTTTTCAGATTGTTTTGTACTTGCAACTTTAATCATAACCTCTAATAACTTGGCTGTATTCAAAGTATTTAATTATTAATTCTCAACTTTCAAAATTGATTTCTAACATCTATTTTCTTCTTTTTACATTTACGTAGTTTCAGCTCAGATTTTCTATGATTTTTAAATTAACATCAGGATGACGTTAGATGCTGTTCGAGTATTTGCAGACAGTTTGACCTTTGACCTTCTGTTACCTCGTCCCTCAGACCCTGCGGTGATGCGTTCAGGTGCGAGCGTGCACCTTCACCTGATGTCGCTATAGGCTGTGATTGAAGAGTCCGAGGAGGAGGAGGAGGAGGAGGAGGCGGCTCTTCCTCCTGACCTCTCCTGCAGCCATGAGACTTCTCCACTCGATAAAGAAGCTGAAGGCGAATTTACAGGTTCGTTTTAATATGTTAAAAAGTTGAAGCAGAGCTGAGACGAAACGTTGAAACTTCAACTGGTTCAAAGGTTCAAAGTCCACAAACATCCAGCAGCTCGCACACATTCAGAAAGTACCGAAGCCTGTGAAGGTAAAACTGTCCTGGAACACAAAACAAACACAAAGAGACACAAAACAAACACAAAGAGACACAAAACAACCACAAAGAGACAAAACAACCACAAAGAGACAAAACAAACACAAAGAGACACAAAACAAACACAAAGAGACAAAACAAACACAAAGAGACAAAACAAACACGAAAACACAAAACAAACATAAAGAGACACAAAACAAACACAAAAAGACAAAACAAACACAAAGAGACACAAAACAAACACAAAGAGACACAAAACAACCACAAAGAGACAAAACAACCACAAAGAGACAAAACAACCACAAAGAGACAAAACAAACACGAAAACACAAAACAAACACAAAGAGACACAAAACAAACACAAAGAGACAAAACAAACACAAAGAGACAAAACAAACACAAAGAGACACAAAACAAACACAAAGAGACAAAACAAACACAAAGAGACACAAAACAAACACAAAGAGACAAAACAAACACAAAGAGACACAAAACAAACACAAAGAGACAAAACAAACACGAAAACACAAAACAAACATAAAGAGACACAAAACAAACACAAAAAGACAAAACAAACACAAAGAGACAAAACAAACACAAAGAGACACAAAACAAACACAAAGAGACAAAACAAACACAAAGAGACACAAAACAAACACGAAAACACAAAACAAACATGAAAACACAAAACAAACACAAAGAGACAAAACAAACATGAAAACACAAAACAAACACAAAGAGACAAAACAAACACAAAGAGACAAAACAAACACAAAGAGACACAAAACAAACACAAAGAGACAAAACAAACACAAAGAGACAAAACAAACACAAAGAGACAAAACAAACATGAAAACACAAAACAAACACAAAGAGACAAAACAAACACAAAAACACAAAACAAACATAAGGAGACACAAAACAAACACAAAAAGACAAAACAAACACAAAGACACAAAACAAACACAAAGAGACAAAACAAACACAAAGAGACAAAACAAACACAAAGAGACAAAACAAACATAAAGAGACACAAAACAAACACAAAGAGACAAAACAAACATAAAGAGACACAAAACAAACACAAAAAGACAAAACAAACACAAAGACACAAAACAAACACAAAGAGACAAAACAAACACAAAGAGACACAAAACAAACACAAAGAGACAAAACAAACACAAAGAGACAAAACAAACATGAAAACACAAAACAAACACAAAGAGACAAAACAAACACGAAAACACAAAACAAACACAAAGAGACACAAAACAAACACAAAGAGACACAAAACAAACACAAAGAGACACAAAATAAACACAAAGACACAAAACAAACACGAAAACACAAAACAAACACGAAAACACAAAACAAACACGAAAACACAAAACAAACACAAAGAGACACAAAACAAACACGAAAACACAAAACAAACACAAAGAGTCAAAACAAACATTGACGTGTTGTGTAGCAGCTGATTGACGTGTTGCGTAGCAGCTGATTGACGTGTTGCGTAGCAGCTGATTGACGTGTTGCGTAGCAGCTGATTGACGTGTTGTGTAGCCGAGGATCTGAATTCTCTTCCAGGAGCTGCAGAGATTTTCGGATGTTTTTTCGGAGGCCAGCAGGAAACATATTGGCTGAGCTCACCAAGGTGTGCTAATGCCTGGTGGGCAAGTACTTTAAATGCTAATTCCTCCCGCCTTCCATCCTGCACCCAAAAATATCAGCCGGCCCGCTAACTACCTCTGAGCCCCCCCCTCCCCCCCCGCCCCTCCCCTCGCCCCCCGCCGAGTGACCGCCGCAAACAAACACAACCGGGCTGTCAAACCGTTAATCCCGCCGCCGTTTGTCTCGCGTGCTCGATGAGCAGTCACGCGTGTTCCGACGCGTTTGAGGGAAGAAGAAGGAAAACGGTGTTTACCGGAGGGGGCGGGGCTCAGCGTGCGGCTAATGGCCGTCCGGCTGACAGGTGCACCGGCTTTAACCGGCCGCCGCCGCCGCTTCGCATCCGGCTGACAGCTTCAGTGCTTCTGCCTAAAAGGCAGATTATGCAAAACGTTCGGTTCACTGGCCTCCATCACCGGCCCCCCCCCCCCTCCCCCCCGGGCCGGTCCGTCCCGGTGTTTCTGTGATTGGAGGCCGTCCTGCGGGGAGCCGGCAGGTAATTCTGTCCACGTGTGATGAGACGTGAATAATCGGCCATTTTCAGCTGCCGGACCGCCGCTCGGTCTCCGGGTCATAATTAACCCCTTTAATTCAACACACACACGCTGGTCTCTCAGTCCTTCTGGGGACCCGCGTTCATACAGTGGATTACTGAGCCGCTCAATCAGAACAGAACCGGGTTCTAACCTGGAACCTGGAACCGGATCTGGAACCGAATCTGGAACCAGATCTGGACCCTCAGACCTCAAACCTTCAGCCTGAGGTTTGTTTATGTCCTCATAATGTCAGTAACACACACACACACACACACACACACACACACACACACACACACACACACACACACACACACACACAGAGGCAGCAGGTCAATTAAAGGCTGATGGACGAATCAGCAGACAGTCCATTAAGCCGTCGGACGCGGAGGTTGGACCCCCGCAGAGACGTTGCGTCTCCTTCATGAAGGACAAATGGAGAACCGAACTTCAGGCTCACCGGGGGACAGGTGTGTGTGTGTGTGTGGGGGGGGGGGGGGGGTGTTTCTCAGAGGTCAAAGGTCATAAAGAACCGCCGCTGTAAAAACAAACTATAAAACGCAAACTGTTGGAAAAGTTTCAGGGAAATTATTTGTAAAATAACGAAGCTGCTGACAGATTTCATCTTCATCTTCATCTTCATTGCTGAAAAATTGCTGGAATTTTACTCACACACACACACACAGACACACACAGACATACACACACAGACACACACACACACACACACACACACACAGACACACACACACACACACACACACAGACATACACACACAGACACACACACACACACACACACACACACAGACACAGACACCCACACACACACACACACACACACACAGACATACACACACAGACACACACACAGACACACACACACACACACACACACACACACACACACACAGACACACACACACACACACACACACACACAGATACACACACACACACACACAGATACACACACAGATACACACACACACACAGACACACACACACACACACACACACCTGTGCAGCCGGTCCTCCAATCAGGTGTCCTGCTGCCTCGTTAGGACTCCCTCCCTAGATGCGAATTAGTCTCGTTAACTGAAGCTCTGATTAAACAGCAGCTTCTGAGTCAAACACGCTAGTGACACGCACACGCTAGTGACACGCACACGCTAGTGACACGCACACGCTAGTGATAAAAACCAGTAGCCATATAAAAATAAACAGTACTCATTACGTAACAATCAGCAGCAAACAATAAACAATCAGTAATGAAGAACTAGTAGCCAAAACTGAAAACCGGTAGTCAACAGATAAAAAATTGCATCCATAGACGATCAATTAGTTCGATCAATTAGTTCGATCAATTAGTTCGATCAATTAGTTCGATCAATTAGTTCCCACTGATGAACAACCAGCTGCCAACATCTAACAACTCAGAGCGAGAATTAAAAACCAGTTAATGACCATTAGTGCCCATAAAATGAGAACTGATTATTAACTAACAACCAGTTATCAACAGTAGTTAACTACTGACAACTAGCAGCCACAACTAACTAACAAAAAGCTCAAACTGAGGACTAATAACTGATAACAAGACGCTACAGTTTGAAGACTAAAACCAGAATCCACCAACCAACAACTAGTAGGAAGAAAAACCAGCAGCCACCGACGGAGGGCTGGAAGCCACCAGGGGGCAGCAAGGAGCCACCGGGGGGCAGCAAGGAGCCACCGGGGGGGGGGGGGGCAGCAAGGAGCCACCGGGGGGGGGGGGGCAGCAAGGAGCCACCGGGGGGCAGCAAGGAGCCACCGGGGGGGGGGGGGGCAGCAACGAGCCACCGGGGGGCAGTGAGGAGCCACCAGTGCAGAGTCACTCCACAGAGTTTGGTTCTGTCCATGATGGGAACTTTAAAGGAACCAACAGAACCTTTCAGGTTGATGTGTTGTTGGATCAGACGGCTGCTTCAGTCCTGACGGTTCCACGTGGAGAACCCACGGTCTTCAGGTGGACGTCACCGAGTCCAGATGGTTCCTGACGGAGGTCGTGTGGTTCTGTTGTGAAGTAACCGACCCCCCCCCCCCTCTCTCTCTCCCTCTACATGGTCAGCGGTTGTCGAACGCCCGGCATCTCTGCATGTATTCATGGAACCGTCTGAAAGTTTAATAGAGCGGCTCCATTAATCTGGAGCCCGTTTTAAAAGCAGGAATTAAAGTTTCATCTGTATTCCCCCCTCCCCCACCCCCTCTCCCTCTGCCCCCCTGCCCCCCCTTATCCAACCCCCCCCCCCCCCCCCCCTCTTCCCTCCAAAGCTGACAGTCTGAAATATTTATGAGTGCTGAATCACTGGATGAAGCAGGAGAGTCGTCGCTGCATCAGAGGGCAGCGTCACCGCCGGCTGGAGACCACGAACACCGGCGACACCGAACCGTCTCCGGTCAGATAACCTCCGACAAAAAACAGAAAAACCGCCAACGTCGATTAGTTAAATAATCAAAGATTAATCATCAAACCCGCTCAGTTATCAGACTTCTTAAAGGTAAGTCGTCTCGATTTGTCTCAATGAGGTGTTGACATCCTAGTTATCAACAACTAGTAGCCAAAAACCAACAACCAGTAGCCAAAAGAGAAAAAAAACACACAAGCCAAAAACTAACATCTAGTAGCCAAAACTAAATAAAAGTAGCCAATAATTGACGGTTTGTAGTCAATAACTAACAACTAGTAACCAAAACTGGAAAAACAGTGTCCAACAACAACAAAATATATTAGCCAACAACTAACTCTAGTAGCCCAAACTAAAAATGAGACATGAACAAGTAGCTTGAGCTCAAAAACAGTAGCCAACAACAAACAACTAGTGGCCAACCACTAAAAAAAAAGAAGGTATCAAATACAATATGAGCCACCAACTGACAACTATTAACCAAAATTAAAAAATACTATAGCCAACAACTAATGAAACATTTATTCCCACATGTTGATAATAGTTGTAATAAATATGTATCAGACCTTCAGAGCCACGAAATCAGAATCAGGGATCGATCGATCGATTCGAACCTCTTCAGCTGGAATTTATTAAAACACACGACATCTTATTGATTTAATTTAACAATATATGAGTGTTAACGTGGTTCACAGAGTTCAGATCTCTGCAGAACATCGATCAGCCGTCCGTTTCTATCGGAGCGTTTTCACTCTTCGCTTCTAACATTCATTATTTCAGCTCGTATCGAGTTTCATTTGTGAGTTGAAGTAATTAACACAGAAACCTTCAGGCCGAGAGCTCCATCACATAACGGCAATTATTCTTTATTATCAATAACATCTGACGGCTGCTTCAACTATCAGCTGATGGATTCAGAGTCACACCTGTCCGTCGTCACCTGAACAAATATTCAATATTTCGTCATCTTACTTCAAAAATCACAGATAATCCTTTCTGTTCGTGGAGGTTGTAGATTGTATATATTGTGTGTATATTGTGCGTATAGTATATATTGTGTGTATTGTGTATATTGTGTGTATAGTATATATTGTGTATAGTATATATTGTGTATTGTGTATATTGTGTGTATAGTATATATTGTGTATAGTATATATTGTGTATTGTGTATATTGTGTGTATAGTATATATTGTGTATAGTATATATTGTGTATAGTATATATTGTGTATAGTATATATTATGTGTATATTGTATATATTGTGTATAGTATATATTATGTGTATATTGTATATATTGTGTATAGTATATATTGTGTACAGTATATATTGTGTGTATAGTATATATTGTGTATAGTATATATTGTGTACAGTATATATTGTGTGTATAGTATATATTGTGTATAGTATATATTATGTATAGTATATATTATGTGTATATTGTATATATTGTGTATAGTATATATTGTGTGTATATTGTGTACAGTTGGGTCGTGAGGACGTCCCGGTGTCTCCGTGTCTTGTCCCGTACAGAGGGGGATGCTCAGCTGTCCACATACTTCTGGCCGCGCAGCTCGCCTCTGATTGGTCAGAGAGCAGAGAGGGAGATCACCGTGTCAGAAGCCCCGCCCACCCCGGGACGCACCGGGAGCAGCATTTCGGAGCTGAGCCGGTAACGAAGCCAAACGCTCCTCCTGCAGCTGCGACCAAACTTTCACTCGGATTCTTTTCACCCTCTTTGTTCCAGTCCGACCCGGTCCGACCCGGTCCGGCTCGGCTCGGCGTGCAGCGGAGGAGCGAAGAAAGTTTGCGGTAGATCCTCCGGAGGGGCCCCGGAGAGCCTCCTGCTGCTGCGGACCGACGGCGGGTCCTGAACTTGCAGAGCGGCTGCAGACTCACCGAGCAGCGGGGGATTGTGGGGGATTGTGGGAGAAGGAGGCGGCGGAGCTCCGGTGAACCGCTCCTCGGTGACCGGAGACTTTGTTACGTAAAGAAGAAGACGGTGAATCCTGGACGAGAGCTCCGGGGTCTGTGATCCGGACTCTGTGTGGGACTGAGTTCAGGTCCGAGCAGGACCCACATGGACGGACCGACGGGCGGCGCGCACGCGGTCCTGCTGCGGTGCTGATCCGGTTCTGACCCGGTGAAGATGAAACTTTGGGTCAGTTTTTCCTCGTGGACGCGGTTCTGGAAGAATTCTCCGGTTGGTGCGGACGGACCGTCGCCGTGAAGCTCTTTTCTTCTCCTCATGT
>NW_027185452.1:549966-552466 GCF_022577435.1 Embiotoca jacksoni | reverse complement strand
AAAATGTTTAATTCTGTTGAGTTTTAAGTGATTTTTTTTTTTTTTTGTGGTTAAAAATTGCAGGAATTAACTTTTTTTTTTGAGTAATCTGTTAGAGTTTTTTTTATTGATCAATCAGCTGATCTCTGACACTGAAGTATTATTGAAGAAGCTCCTTCTTCAGGTTTCTTTTGAATCACGAATGAAATGATAAAACAGTTTCATCAAACGTATTCGGCCCCTTAAGTGTTTTTTCGTGATTGTTTTGATCTAAAATGTTTTGATTTTGCAGCTTTTCTTTGAAAATTCAATGTAATTTGTGGAGTTTTAAGTGAGTTTTTTTTAGGTGAACTTGCAGGATTTGGCCAAAAATTTTATGTAAAGCAAAAAGAGAAATCTGTGAAAATAATCCTGAAGAAATATTCTACTTATAATCAGTTTTTCTTTCAGTTTTGAACTCGGTGATAAAAAGAGTCTAAAGTGACGTATGTTTCCAGAACAGACAGTCTGTGACTGAAATATAGAAACCAAGAACACATCTGCTTTCAAAATAAGAGCTTTAGACTGGGATATAGAAACTAAGAACACGGATTTCAAAATAAGAGCTTTACATGCTTTTTAAATCTCATTCATTCACCACTAAAACAAAGTTCAGTCTCTTCCAGCTGGAAGTTTGTAGAAAACTCATTGAACATGTTCCTCATTCATCAGAAGACTACATTACCCACAAACCCCGTCACTTCCTGTTGTTTTTTTCTTGAACGAGCGTTAATTATTTGGACGTCGCTGCTCTGAAAGATGCTTTTTTTCTCCGTGTGAGTCGAGTGTTTCTGCTGATCTCAGACCTGCTGACTGGACTCGGTTTCACTAAATGAAATCAGGAGGAAATGAAGCGCTTCTCTGTGGCTCCCAAACGTTAACTTCATTACAGGTTTTTTTGTTTTTTTTTATTCCCTGAAAGTTAAATGTCCCGAAGCCACGAGAAAAAAAACAGCTGCGAGGAGTCAGAAAACAGACGATCAGGTGTGTGTGTGTGTGTGTGTGTGTGTGTGTGTGTGTGTGTGTGTGTGTGTGTCTGTGTGTGTGTGTGTGTGTGTGTGTGTCTGTGTCTGTGTGTGTGTGTGTGTGTGTGTGTGTGTGTGTGTGTGTGTGTGTGTGTGTGTATTACTGACCCAGACTTTGGCCCTTAAACACAGGATCCATTTAGAACAAATCGCTCTCCACAGATGCCAAGAAAACACACACACACTCTGATCCCGTGTGTGTGTGTGTGTGTGTGTGTGTGTGTGTGTGTGTGTGTTTCTCATCACATCTCCGCCACCTTCGTGAACGTTCAACTTCAGACTCCAAACAGAAAATCAAAGAGTGGAACTCAAAGTTCCCACGTTGTGTGTGTAACCCTGAAGTACTCCCAGGTCTGACTTCATTTTAGTAAACAGTCGTCAGGTTTTTTTCAACAAATCTGTTCGACGCATTCAGTGAGTTGGAAACAAGTCGTTCACTCTGAGTCCCGGATATATAAATATCTATTAACATGTTCGTAGTGTAATACCACTGAGGGCCACTAGGGGCCGCAACCAAGATGGCCCACAGAAAGGGGGTGGGGCCAAGCAGTTAGAAACAGAGAGGGGGAGGAGCCCAGCAGTTAGAAACAGAGAGGGGGAGGAGCCCAGCAGTTAGAAACAGAGAGGGGGAGGAGCCCAGCAGTTAGAAACAGAGAGGGGGAGGAGCCTAGAGTTAAGTTGATCCAGTCCCTCATGAGCCTGCTGCAACAAACTCAGTTTAACAGTCTGGTTTAGTCTCTGAGCTCTCTCTGATTGGCTGCAGCCTTCAGAAGAGGCGGAGCCTGCACACGGGACGAAGTAACCTTATCTGTAAAGGTCTAAGAGCAGTGGGGGTCAAAGGTCAAACACACGCACAGTAAAACAGCCAGCTTCTGTCATTTGGTGTTAAAATCTCATCATCATTACCTGTTTATCACCTGTCAATCAGCAGATAATGAATCGTCACATCTGATTGATTAAGCGGCTCGTTAACTCCTCCCCCCTCGTTGTCTGGCAGGTTTTCTGTTTTTTTTTTATTTTTCCGTCTCTCTGCATCGCTGGAGGAGAAAATGGCCGACAGTTTTGTTCACAGTAAAAAGCAGAAATGCATCGCTGCCGCCATTTTCTTCTTCCTCTTAACTCTGAGGTCAGACCCCCCCGCACCCCCCCTCCACCCCTCTCTTCCTCCTCCTCCTCCTCCTCTTCCTCCTCCTCCTCCTCCTCTTCCTCCACCGACCTGCTCAGAGATACGAAGACGAGGCAGATTTTAATTCACCAAAACAAAACCTCTCCGTCGTCAATCGATATTATCGTCAATAAATCTGAAATATTCAGTAAATATAAATGTAAACAAAGAAACCTGATTTATACATTTTGAACATTTTTATTGAAATGATTCGCAATTTTCCTTCTTTCAAACTCTTACTTTTTTTTTTTTTTTTTTTTAACTTTTTCCGTTTTTTTGTTTTGTTTTAGAA
>NW_027185452.1:532466-544966 GCF_022577435.1 Embiotoca jacksoni | reverse complement strand
TTCTGGAGGTTTATCTGCAGCGGCCATCAGATACGATGACACGCTGAGAAAGTGTAGGTTACAGTGGATGTAAAGAAGTGAGTGTCTGTGTGTGTGTGTGTGTGTGTGTGTGTGTGTGTGTGTGTGTGTGTGTGTGTGTGTGTGTGTGTGTGTGTGTGTGTGCGCGCTCCCATCTGACTCGGGATTTAAACGCAAATTGCAGCAAATGGGGCACCGAGGGTTTTAATGGACCTTAATTTAAACGGCTCCTGCTGGGACACCTGCACTCACCTGTGCTTTCACCTGGTGGAAGATCTTCCCCGCTGCACCTCCTCCCCGGTTTAGACCTCCGGGAGACGGACGAAGCGTTGACAGCTGGAAACGGCACTAATGGACCGAATTACAGCGACGCTCCCAAATCAGTTTTTATCTGCCCAATTAAAGACAAAAAAAGGACCCGGCCAGGTGTGTGTGTGTGTGTGTGTGTGTGTGTGTGTGTGTGTGTGTGTGTGTGTGTGTGTGTGTGTGTGTTGGGCTTTAAACAGGATTAGCCTGCAGCTCAGGTGTTCTTCTAACAGGATTAGTGAGTCCTCCTGAGCGTTCACGCCGCTGTTAATCCGAATTATCGACCGCTGAAAACAAAAGGTGTGTTTGTGGATGTAGCCGAGACACGGAGGGGAGTGACTCAGGACGGGTGGGGTTAACCCCACCTCCCACCCCCTCCCCCCATCTGGCGAGTCCTTCAGGTGCGTCGAGCTCCTGGCCGGCCCTCCTGCAGGTGGGCGGAGCCTGTCGATGAGGTCGGGGGTTCAGGTCCTGACAATGCAGCTGTGGAAACATCTGGCGGGCGTGCAGCAGCGTCCCGACCTGCTGCCGACGTGCCTTCCAGCAAACTGCAGAGTTTAACCTGTTGACCTCCTGCGGAGGCGGTTTCCTGCCTGCAGGCGTCAAACCTGCCGCTCGCTGAATTCATTTCCTGACTGCTACTTTTTTTTTTTTTGGACTGAATATCTGTTCAAACATGAAGAAACAAATTATTACTTAAATGTTTTTTAGCTAAATCTGAAATATGTGAATTAAAAAAAATTTCCGCCTTGTTTTGACATGAAAATAAATACAAAAGATGAACAATTAAAAAGAAGACAATAAACAATAAGCAAATTTTTCGTTCAAATCCTTCAGGAAAACCTTAAAGTTCATTCTTTGTTTTAATGTAATTTAGAAGTAAAACACAGACAGCGTTATACTTTTAATTTATTCATTTTAATTTGCGATTTAAGTTTTCTTCATCTGCTTACCAGTTTTCAAAATTATTGATATCTAATGAAATATTTTCAGGGAAAATTGTACGAAATTTATGGTCACAACATCCTGCGGAAGTTCTGCTTATTCTGCTGTCGATAAATTGTAAATATAAAAACAAATTGTGAAAATTAATAAAATAGAAAAGATGAAATGCTGTTTTAACATTTAATCCTTTAAATGCTGCTGAATCAGTGATTTCATGTGACGTCACTTTTCCAACAAATTATTTTTTTTTGAACTAAAATCTTTTTTTAAAAAACGTTTCACTTTAAAAAGATTTGAACAGAATGAATTAATTTATCGTCGGCTGAGACGAGCGCATTTTATTTTTTTCTTCAGTGTGTTTGACATTGATGTGAAGGTGGATTTTAATGAGGAGCGTTTGAATTCTGCCTGGTGACAGCCCAGCAGGGCGGGTGGAGTGAAGGAGGGGGGGTCTTCTGAACTGGATATTTTGGCTTTTTTTTGTTTTGAAGCTGTGCTCCTCTTCATCTTTATTTGAAACCTCCTCCTCCTCCTCCTCCTCCAATCACCCCCCACCCCCTTCTCCTCCTCCTCCTCCCGTCATCGCCCTGAAGGTTAATGAATGTTCTGGAGCTGATCTGAGGCCATCCTCGGTCCGACCTCCTCTTCATTTTGTTTTTCATGTTGTGTGTGCAGAGATGTTAGCAGCAGCTATTAAAGACATTTTTCTGGAAATCAAAACAATTTAAACTCTAACAGCTGTTTCAGGTCAGTTTTTTTTAGGTTATTCCTCAGAAATGTTTTTCAAAAATTCACAAAGCAGCGCTGAAATGAAACGAGACGGACGCGACCGACACCAACGACCGCTGAGCAGCACACCTGAAACCGGAGCAGAGAAACATCCAGTTTTGGGTCAAACGTTTTGGAGGAAAACTGCCACGTGTTCCTGAGCCCATGCAGTGATTTCCAAACACCCAGAGATCAACAATCATCCAATATTGGTTTTGTCTCTTGCATCAGATTTTTGAGTCAAATTTTGGAGAATAAAATCCTCAACACGCCCACTTGCAGTGCGTTGTCATGTTGAAGAAGCCTGTTGCCATGGCGACACAGTTCAGGTGGTTTAACAGCGAATGTTTTCCCCTTCGGAGGCCTCAGAAGGTCCCAGTGGAACTCGGTGTTGACAGTCTGTTGACGAATTCAAGAAAACCCACCTGGTGTCTCCTGACCTGACACGCCGCCTTCTTCGGACAGTGAAGCTCCGCCCCCTCTTGAAACATGATGCCATCAGAACACCTCGCCCGGTTCGTCGCTTCATCGCCGTAGATTTTCTGAAGGATTTCAAGGGTCTCTGTTGACCGTTTACAAAGTTTTATACAAAAAACCCACCTAATTTCTGTAGTGAAAATCACTGCATGGGCTCAGGAACACTCAGTAAGTGGACGTGTTGAAGATTTCTGTTCCCCAAATAATTTGACCCAAAGTCTGATGTTTCTCTGCTCCAGTTTCTGGTTTCGTGTGCATCACGTGCTGCGTTCAGGAACACTCTGACGGACAGATATTCTCTACAAACTCCGACTCTCTTCACAGAGTTTTAAACCTCCAGCTCTGAGTCGGATTATTTCACAAAGTCAAAGCTCTGCCTGACATTTATATGAACACGCACTCGCACTCGCACACACACACACACACACACACACACACACACACACACACACACACACACACACACACACACACTGCTGACTCAGCTGTGTGTCTGATGAGCTGCTTCGACCGCGCTGTAAAAAATGATGTGAAATTACTACGTCTGAATTGGTCTGAAACCAAATGAAGTGCCAGACACACACTCGTCCTGAAATAGTTCTGTTTTTTATAAAGTGTGAAGTTCAAACGGTTGAAGGACGAAAACACACGAGATGTGACGTCAGCTGCTTCGTGAAACGGACGTAAAACAGTTCATTTCATCTGGAGAGGAATTCCTGTTTTTCTCTCCTCGTGTTCGTTTCATTGCTCGAAGACGACGATCACACATTCGTTGTTCGTCTCGTCCTGAATTCATTCGTCCAGGTTCTGGTTCTGGTCTCTGAAGGTAACAGAAGTACGGAAGCTCTGAGGACAAAAACATCCAACTGGAGATTAAATCCTGCTCCGAGTTGTCGTCATTCACTGCAGACACATCTACAGCTGGGAACTAACGAACTGGTTCTAACTGTTTTGTTTGTCAGAACTCTTCGTGGGTTCCTTCTGTTTCTAACGGGTTGTATTTTTCAGAACCGGTTCTGACTGGTTCTGTTTGTCAGTTTAACCCAACTGGTTTTATTTTTCGGTCTATCTGTTCTCACCAGCTGTTTGTCAGAACCGGTTTTGACCGGTTCTGTGAGTATTTCTGGTTGCAGACAAACAGCCGGTGGTATCCGTTGTTCTGACGGCGTGTTCTTTTGGACCTCGGGTCGGTGTTTGTGTTGTTTTTACCAGCGGCGCTCAGTGAGCTCGCGTCAGAGCAGAAACCTTCTTTAATGTTTGCTGCTATTTATTATGAATGACCTGGAATTCCTGCTCGGAGACGACTCATGAATCATTGAGAGCCGACCAATCAGAGCAGGAACCTCGCTGGGCTCGTTTGTTCTACACTTCAGCAGAGACAGAACCGGTCCTGGACTTATTCTGGACTTATTCTGGACTTGAACTGAACCCGACTCTCCAGGCAGGTTTCCAGGTGTTTTTTTGTGTCTCTGTTCTTTGACATTTTCCTGGATTGATTTGTTCCTGATTGTTTTTCTGGAGTTAATTAGTTACAAACCTGACAGGCTGATCGACAGATCAATCAATCAATCAATGGATCAGAGGGATTTCTCTGCTCTATCTCTGGTTGTGTTCGACTGATTTCAACACGGTATCACAGCAAAACGTGAAATAGCCACGCTTTGGCCTGTCTAGGTGTGACAGTTACACGTTTTCCTGCAGTGGGCGAGAATGAAACCTACTGAATGCGTAGAGCCGTGAGATTTACAGGGAAACTTAATTCATAGCTAAAACACGTGGTCGGAGTTAAAACTCAAGAAAAACCTTGTCACGTCTGCGACTAATGCTGCGAAGCCTCCGGCCTCCTAATTCTGCCAAAACATGATCCTGCGTGGGACGTGACATCTGCGTGCGTGTAAGTTTCACGCTTAGAAAAATGTGTAACCAACCCAGACGAGCCAAAACGTGTCTATTTCACGCTTTGGCTTGTTACCGGGATTTATTGTATTCTTGGATTTTAATTTTGAAGGTTTTTCTCTAATTGATGCAGTTTCCCAGTTTATTTAACAGAAAATATACGGTTAGTCTAAGATTATGAGCATAGAGCCACATTATGTTTATCAATAAGTATTTTCTTCGACCCGGTCCGGTCCAACTCCTCGTAAAGACGTCTGCTTGATCTGTTTTTATCAATGAAAGCTTCACATGTTTCTCCTCCAAACTAAATAAAATAACCTGATCGTTGGAGCTTTGTTCCTTCAGTGGGCGTCTTCTCTCTTCATATGGTTCTGGTTAGGCCCATTAAAATTCTTGGTCCAGGTTCAGGAAAGATGAGGCTTTTGGTTAAATACTGAGGAGCTGTAATGTGGAGTCGGTCAGTCGTGGTGTTTCCTGCATCTTGTTGTGCGGCCGGCGGCTCGTCGTCGACGTGTTCGGACCTTTTTTTCTCCCTCGACATCCATCTCGACTCACGAAGCTGCGAACAGAACCGGTTATTTTTCTCTCCGCGGTTCATTAGTGTTTCCCTCAGGAGGTTAATTAATCACCAAACCCACTTCTCCTGCGTCTCTATCGACCTTTTTGATCTGTGATGGATGTTTCATTTCCGTCGTCGTCTCTCTGGATCTCTCTGAAAGCCTCGCGGCCTGTCGAGGCTTCGGCTGGTTTTCCTCGGTGAGGTCAGACGAGCGCTCGGAGACGAGCGAGCGGCCAGACGCTGTTTTTACGAGCTCAAACACACGGATTTGGTCTGAATTTAAATCTGACCTACTTTTTTTTTTTTTTTTTTTTGTCATCAGAAAGCGTGAATGTTTTTCTTCTCCTTCATCTGAGGAGGAGGGAGGGGGGTGGGAGGAGGAGGAGGAGGAGGGAGGAGACAGGAAACACTGTAAGGACTTTTCCCCCGACGGAGGGGAAGCACCAGCATATTTACACTGGATGAAGCTTTCAGACTAAAAAGATTTTTATTTCGTCTCCTCGGAGCAGCTTTGTCCGTCAGGCTTCTTCTCCTCCGCGTCTTTTATTCATTCAGAAACCCGACACCGGTTAAATCTGCCTTTTCACTGCCACTTTTTTCTTCCACCTGAGCCGGAGCTCCTGGCGGCGGCGGCGGCGTTGTGTCGGCCGCGGCGCTGCAGCTCCGGAGTTAATGGGATTATGCAGATGACGGCGCTCTTAAAGCGCCCATTTGAAGTGTTTAATGGAGATTATGGAAAACGGTCGAGCGGCTCAGACCTTCGCCGGCTCAATGAAAAGACGACACAATGACGAGAAAGGAGCGGAGCGGCAGCTGCTGGGAGGGTCGTCGGGGTGAAGGGTCGGCCCGCTGACGGACGGCTCGCTGCTCACAGGCACTTCGGCAGGAACACAAACATCATGTAAACTACAGACAAACACTCAGACACGTCAACTGTAACCTAAGTCGTGTCATAAAGGACATGCAAGAAGATAAAGTTCAAACGAAACGCGTTACAAACAAACAAGGCTTTTATTTTGACAACTTCTTCCTGTTTTCAAACATGGCCGCTGAAACGAGTTATATTCAACACCACGTAACCACGTGGTTACGTTCAGGAACAGATTACGGTTTCAGTACGTAACACAAGTTTTATTATGTACGTTAAATTAAATACTTTGAGATCACGGACTGGAACATTTGTTTCCTCGGTGAAAGTGTTTCCGGCCAACAGACTGTTTCTAAAAATGTTCGTAGCTTCCGCATCTAAAAATTAAGCCGAAGCGAAGTGCCTTTCAGGTGCAGTACCACTGAGGACCACTAGGGGGCCGACTCAGAAATACACAACCTGTTCTCGTACCGAGGCGTCAAATATTACCGTGTTATCAAAGCCGTTCGCGCCTCAAATAGACGCACAAGGTACCTTAACGTTAAGGCATCAAAAAACACGTAGTTAGGGTTAGAACATAGTCATCGTTTCCGTTCAAATAAAAGATTTCCTGGAATACAGAAGTCCAAAACTTCACGGTAACACACAAAGATTTGACTCCATATCAGACGAGCTTTTTCCAGGATGTGCAAACTAGCGTACGCTAACGAATTAACAGTAAACCAGTTTGTTTTATTCAAACGCAAAAGATGGAAGAAGCTGTTTTCCTCAATATGGAGCTTAATTATCGTTTAAAACTTGTTGTGCTCATGAAGTTGAATCGTCTACGTTTCGATAAAAGTCCTGAACGAAGAGAAGCTGGAGAAAAGGAAGGAGGTTAAATTGAACGTTTTGTAAGTGGACTTCTGAACAGTTTGAACTTGACTCCGCGAGCGTTTGTTTTCCTTCTCGTGTTTCCTCGTCTCCGTTGTCTCGTTGAGTTTTTGTGTATTTTTCTGCAGCGGCGACGAACTCTCGTGTTGAAGTTCAGTTTTGGCTTCGATCTGCGTTCGTCTGTCTGTTTCTGATTGGACGGAGCAGACGGTGGACTCGGTGATTGTCCTCTCGGTGTCTCCACATGTTTCTCTGCAGACCTCTCACAGCTGACTCATTCATAAAAAATGCAGTGTGTTAATAATAAAAATCTAATATTTCCACGGTGAGGATAAACATGGCGGCAGAAGAAAGAAGCCGACGCCGTCAGAGTTTCACGCTCTGATTACGCCGATGTCCTAACGAGGTTTACGTTGATGCAGGCGGACTGGTGGGGCCACACCGGGTCTGACCTGCACACACGTACACGCCTGGGTAACCAACAGGGGACCCGAGGTCTGCGCTGACCAAGTGAGGATTTGAGTGTTTTTAAGCATCAAAACAATAAATGATGATTTAACACGAGTTTAGTTTGATTTATAGCAAAACTGGACCTCCAAAGATGTCCCCAGTTGGCTCGTTGGTCAGTTTTTGGATGTATCGTACACACACACACACACACACACACACACACACACACACACACACACACACACACACACACACACACCTACCTATATTACCAATAGGGGACCAGAGGTCCACACTGACAGAATAAGGACCTGAGTGTTTCTGGGTTTATTGAAAAAAAAAATAATTAAATAGAAATTGCCTTCGAAAAACAGATAATTGCACACACGTACACGCCTGTATAACCAACAGGGGACCACTCGTCCACGCTGACGAAGTGAGGACCTGAGTGTTGTGGAATGAAAACAATAAGTAATAATTTTCCACATGATTTTAGTTTGATTTATAGCAAAACTGGACCTCCAAAGATGTCCCCAGTTGGCTCGTTGGTCAGTTTTTGGATGTATCGTACACACACACACACACACACACACACACACACACACACACACACACACACTGACTCTGTGTTTTTAACGGTCCACAGAGTAGATTTCTCTTCATGATTAATTCCCTGTTTTTCATCACCACATTCCCGCTGATGCTTTTCCAGATCAGCCGGCAGCGAGCGGATTGATTTCCGTCCCTCCAGGCAGCTCGTTGGCTTCGCTTCATTTCTATGAAAATCATCCTGCAGAAACACGTTTGTTTTTTTTCTCAAAAGTCCAAATCAGACTCTTAACAGCGGCTGATTTTAACTTCCAACTTCTCCGTAATTTAAATCCCATCCGGCGCTCGTGTGCGAGACGTTTCAGCGCCGAGTCCTGAAATAACCACAAACCCGGTGACCTGCTGCTTTTCACAGCGTTCACCGGAAATTTGGTCCAGAAGAACATCTGCACTTTAACAGTCGTTAGACTTCACGCTGCGCAGAGTGATGATGTCACACAACCTCAGGCGGGGGAGGTGGGGGTTTACAATCAGTCTGTGGTGAGTTCACAGTCTGTAATAACTGTAGGACAGTCCAGCGTCTGTGGTGAGTTCGGTGTTTATTTGGCTCTTGGTTACTGTGATCCATGCTCTCTGATTGGCTGACAGTGTGGCAGCTCTGTGATTGGCTAGTGGTCTGGAGAGCTCTGTGATTGGCCGGCAGTCTGCAGACTGTTCTCAGCGGCCAGTAATAATTGATGGAGTCTGTGTTCCATAAATATATCATCCTCATCATCATCCTCATCATCTTCATCACCCTCATCATCTTCATCATCCTCAGCTGCTCTTCGTCGTATTTCTGTTCGTCACTTTTCTTCCTTTGTGTGATTTGATTTTAATTCCTTCATATTTCCTGTTTCTAGTCACCTGACATGAGATCAGCTGTTTGAAGGAGCTTCACTTAAATTAAAAACTCAAACAGATTTTTGTCAGAAGACGACTTTAAGTCTGGATTTGTGGATTTGTGTCGTCTTGATCCGGCGGGACGCGTCTACGTCCTGCACAGACGGGTGTTCATGAGGAAACCGGCTGAGCTGATGACACCTCCCGGCTCCACGGAGTACGTTGCCGTGGCGACGTCCTCCCCGGCTGCCGTGGCGATGAGTCGTAGGGCCGCCCAGGAGAAACGAGGTGAAGACAGTTCAGGGTTCCTCTCTGTTCTTCTCCCCGTCTCCTCCGTGTGTGTGTGTGTGTGTGTGTGTGTGTGTGTGTGTGTGTGTGTGTGTGTGTGTGTGTGTGTGTGTGTGTCAGAGCCCCGGGGCATGCTGGGAGCTGTAGTTCTCTCTCTGCAGTAGTAATGACCAGGTGTGATACATCCCGTCAATGTGCAGGTGTCAGCAGAGCGTTAATGGGAAGTCATCCGTCGGGCGTGATGTGACAGCAGAGACCAGATAACTTCCTGGAAACCGTCGTCACGACTACAGATGTAAATTATTCAGACGGTCTGGAACTGTTCGGTTCTCATCGTAAGAAAAGTGGAGAAAGAGTTTTATCTTTAAAGTCGAAGTATTCAGTGTCGTCTCTTCATCAACACGTTAACGTGACCGCTGGTACGTGAACATTAGTGACGTCACCATGGAAACCTAAAACTGGAACTGCAGATTTCTGAGTGTTCCTGAGCCCAAGCGGTGATTTCCACCACAGAATCATGGCTGTTTTTAATGCAGTTTCATCAAAGACGCAACAACAGACAGGAAACTGAAACAAAGTGACAAAGAGGGGAGAAGAAGAGCACACAGACTAAATACAGCAGGGAGGGAAGGACAACGAGGGACAGGTGAAACTAATCGACAGGAAGGGAAACAATACACAAAAACCACAGACTGAACCTGAAGACCACGAACCAGAACAGAAGGTCCTGGGGGAACTCGGTGTTGACAGTCTGACTATGGGGGACGAATTCACGGTGACACAAAGAAAAACTCCGCCCCTCTTGTAAAGTGATGTCATCAGAACATCTCGCCCGGCTCGTCGCTTCATCACCGTAGACTTTCTGAACATTTAAAGGGTCTCTTGATCATTTACAGAGTTTTATACAAAAAAAACCACCCAAATTCCGTGTTGGAAATCACTGCATGGGCTCAGGAACACCCAAAAATCTGCTGTTTCTCTGCTCCAGTTTCAGATTTCACGGTGACATCACTAATGTTCACGTGCCAGCGGTCACCGTGCTGCGTTCAGGAACACTCTGATGTTCCTTTTTACAAACAGCGTCAGTGTGAGACAGTTTAAAGTCTGGATTCTGGTTCCGTGTGTTTTTCTATGAATATGAAAGGAGCTCCTGCGATCCACATGAATATCAAACAATCACTTTCCTCCTCCTCCTCCTTCTCAGCTTATTACTGCAGCAGGAGGCGGACGGACGTTCGCTCCTCTACCCACGATGCACCTGGGCAGTGTTTACTGTCACAGCGGTGCCGGTGGTCGAAGCGTCTGGATCTTTACATGTTTTATTTTTCATGTATTCAGTTCTGCACATTTTGGAAAAAAAAAAATCTATTAATGAAAAAAAATATATTAAAACCACGTTGAGGACGTCAGGGTGACGTGTTGTTGCTGTTCGGAGGCGAAGCGCGTTTCCACGGTGACGACGTCTCCGTGCAGGGAAACTTCAGCTCGTTTAGTTTCTGGAGAGATTTTATATTTCTGTCTCCAGTCGGTCAAATAATAATAGAGAATTAATTAACTGAATTTCACTTGTTTGCTTTCATAACTTCACACGCTTTTAATAATCGTCAACATTCGTGGACAAATTTGACACTTTTCAACACAAACTTCTATTCACACATAAACAAATCTTTATATTTAACATCCACGGAAGAAAATCATTCGACACCGAATCTCTCGTGATTTTTATCTGCTAGAAAACAGAAACCGTTTCCTTTGAAGTCTTTAAATAATCAGTCAGTTCGTTGGTTTTCCAACTACGGAGGCCCTGAAGGGTCACGCTGACACGCTGGGATGCGTTCACTGCTGAAAATACTTTGATAAGTTTCATTGTTTTAGTTTTTTAGTGAAAATCATGAGAAAAATGTCTCGGGTGAAGAATAATCAGTTGTTTTGTCACAGAAACCTGAAAACCGAACATTTAAAGACGCCACGATGTTTTTAACATTTTATTTATGACGCATTAATGGATTCAAATGATAATTTAATTGTTTCATATATTTTTGTTCAACAACTTCAGCTTCTTAAATGTGAAGATTTGCTTAATTTCTTTAAAGTATTTGAATTTATTTATTTAATTTTGATTATTAAATACAAAATTTAAAACTAAAACCTGTTTTTACTGTCGAACGCACTCGATGTCGTTTTTATTATCGAATCAGGAGTCAAACAAATATTTCGTTTTTTCTTTGCATGAAATCTTCGATTCTTCATCTGAAGAGAAAAAACAAACGGTTCAGAATCATGACGCCGGATTTAAAATAGGATTTAAATGAGATTATTTCTTCTGTTTGGTTTTAAATCGGACCGTCGATCAGTTTCTGATCAACCGTTGTCTTCATCATCGTCTTCATCCTCCTCCTCAGTAAAACACTGTAATCCTCAGACATGCCTCACCTCGGGACGGAGTGGGCGGAGTCATGTTGTCAGGTCAGAAGAAAATCACTTCGGTCTCCAATGAATACATAAACAGGCCCCCCGTCTCCGCGTCCTCCCATGATGCCTTGCAGCGTTTTTGAAAGGAAGTGGCGTCCGCGGAGCTTCATTTTCCCTCGAAGGCCGGCCTCGAACGGCGCCACCCCCCCCTCCCCACCCCCGCCCCCATCCTCTTCCCTCCCTCCCCATGCACCCCGCTGAATGCTGGGAACACACCTTCATCTTGTCATTCATCGGCCGTCCTCGTCCTCCTCGCAAGGAGAAACCTTCATCCTCCTCTTCCTCGGCCCGCTGCAGGTCAGCTGTGTTTGTCTGAAGAGATTCATAGATGGAGGAAGACGAAGAGGAAGAGAATACTTTAATCAGAAGTTCAGGAAGTCTTTACTTCAGTGAAAAAACTAAAAACACACGTCTGAGCTGGAGATCAACGGCAGCCCCACGGCATGATGGGAAATGCCGACTTTCGTATGATCTGACAGCTGATTGGTTCAGATGTTTTAATGACGTCTTATAAAAACTTTTATTTCCTCTGAATTGGACAGAATTTTATGTTCTTTGTCTTATTTTGAAGGCTTTTCCAGAATGAATGTTGATGGTTTAACCAAAACTTTATTTAAACCTAAACTTAAACTTTACTTAAAACTAACTTTAATCTTCCCCTGATCTGAGTGTAATATTTACAGATAGACTTTACAGGGATGTTGGGTCCCCACAATGTGAGTAACACCAGTACACACACACACACACATATAGACACACACACACACACACACACACACACACACACCAACTGTCCACAGGTGAAGCCTCAGACCTCCCGGCTGTAATTATCCGTCCTTTGTCCTCAGGGACACCCGCCTCCCCTCCACCCCCGCTCGTTAGGTCATCTTAATTAGTCCCATATTAATCACCCCTCCCCCTCCCCCGCTCCGCTGCTTAATCACAGCAGGGTTGGTTTTGATGACCGGCGGAGCCGAACAATTAGTGTTTCTATTAGTGTTTGGACAGGAAACACACACACACACACACACACACACACACACACACACACACACACACACACACACACAGATAATTAATTAGTGAAACCGCCGACATTACAAACCCTCATTAAGGTAAAAAATAACGTGATTCCTGCCGTCAGAGACA
>NW_027185452.1:517466-527466 GCF_022577435.1 Embiotoca jacksoni | reverse complement strand
TAACATGTTTCTTTGTCGCATCAGATATTTTTGTTTATTGATTTTTTTTTTTCAACTCGTCTTGTCTCGTGAACAAAATATCTCAAACATTTTCAGAGAATTTCACAAACATTCACTTTGGACTCAAAAAAATGAAGTGATTATATTTTGATAGTCAAATGTCACTGTGACGTCACAATAACTCCAGAATTAATTTAGTAATTCTGACAAATTTTCACACAAATGTCTGACAGGATGAAATGATGACATTCTATATACAAAAGGTCAAAGGTCAGCGACACTGTCATCATAATGATTCTGTCCATCATTCAGCACCAGAACTGAGGTGAGACTGAGAGTATTTGACATTTTGTCAGTTTTAATCTGATTTTGGAAAACTTAAGGATGGTTGTGTAACTGGTTTTGGACTGAGTTTAAACTGGCTTAAACTGGTTTTGGACCACTTTAGATCCCAGTTTTGGGCTCCTTTTGGACAAACTTTGGACTTTGTTTTCAACTTGTTTTTTGGTCCAGTTTTAAACTGATTTAGGAAAAGTTCAGGATTGGTCGTGGAATTGGTTTTGGAAAGGTTCAGGCCTGAGTTTGGACTTGATGTAAACTGGTTTTAACTGGTTTTGGGCCGGTTTCGATCCCGGTTTTGGGCTATTTTTAGACCAACTTTGTGCTCCATCACTGATTGACAGAAGGACAGACTGAATGTGTGACTCTGATCTAAACGGTGCTGATTGTGTAGATCTTCTGTGTCGGGTTCAACATGTGTGAAGAATTCACCTTTTTACAATCTGTAGTTCTCTGCAGCAACATCCAGATTTGGAGCAACGTCTGTTGTCATGGCAACAACTTTATCAGAATATGATTTATTGGAAACATTCGTCTTTACTACACTTGACTAGTTGGAGGTTGTTGTTTTTTTTTTAGCATCAAATCAACTTCTGACCAACTTCTTCAAATCTTAAAAGTATTTTTCCCAGAATCCTCTGCTTCCTGCAGCTGTCTGTCTAATCAATCTTTAATGTTTAAAGCTGAAGGAGTTTTTGTTGCCGCTCAGACTTAAAGTGAATAAAACGCTCGTCGTGTTTCCGCCTGTGAAGCTTCTTTAAAGCTGCTGTGAACGTTTCTGCTGCAGCTCCTTTCACATAATAACAGGAGTCAGAGAAGGGGCGGGTCCACAGGAGCATCCAATCAGAGCGCAAGGAGAGCAAGGCCGTCCAATCAGAGCGCGGTGGGAGGAGGAGGAGGGGGGCTGCTTACATCTGGATGTGATCAGAGCGTCTTCATCATGCAGCTTTATGGGAGTTTTACTGACTGTCATTACACTGCTGATTGTCTCCTGCTGTTTCACAAGGCAGCGCGGCGCCCCCTGCAGGCCGCAGAGCTTGTTGCGGCCTGCTGCGTATGATTAGCGCCAAATAATCCTCTGATTTACAACTAAATCAGCAGCACAGGAAACAAACTTTAATCTGTGTTGGTGTGTGTTAATTCTTCTTCTTCTCTTGTTTGTTTTTCCGGTGCTGCTTCCTGTCTGCTGCTTCCTGTCTGCTGCTTCCTGTCTGCTGCTTCCTGTCTGCTGCTTCCTGTCTGCTGCTTCCTGTCTGCTGCTTCCTGTCTGCTGCTGTTTTACAGGTAGGTGATGTGATATATTTTTACTATCCTGTGTTTTTTCCTCTCTCAGCTCAGAAGAGATAAAAACCTCAGCTGTAACGTCTCTGCTGCGTTTTCTCATCTCTGGTTTCAAGTCGTCTGAAGTTATGGTGTGAAACAGAAAAGGGAGCTGGAAGTGTTCAGCTGGTGATATCAGGTTCGAGTTGGTCGGGGGGCGGATGGGGGGGGGCATCACGCTGCTCTTAGACGTCACTCAACCGGCCGATTTACGGCTCCAATAAATTCAGCAGTTTAGATTTGTTTCCAGAAGATTATCGAGGAGTGATCGGTCGGTCTGCGGCTGAGTTACGGTGATGTTGGACTGTGTGTAACAATCAGTACGGCCACTAGAGGCGCTGTCACTTGGATGGAAACAGACGGGGGTTTTTGGTGGACGACTTCTGCTGCCTCGCATCGCCACTAGAGGGCATTTAACGATAAAACACAAGTAATAACAGCAAATTTTTTCAGCAGCTTTCAATTGAAAAGAAATGTCGGTGTTTTTTTTTTCTGCAAAAAAACATCGTGAACAGAAGCTCTGCTTAAAAGTATTAGAACACAAAGTCGCCTTTCAAAATAAAAGTATGACGATGTCTTCTGACTTCCTCCTTTACTCCCGGCATAATTATTACGACCACTAGAGGGCATTAAACAATAAAAACACAACTCGGTCCCTCCAGGACATTATGATCACGGTATTCGCAGCGGCTACAACTTTACCAAAATTCCCACGATACTTCCATTTAAAAAACTGTCGTGAACAGTTGAGGCAAAAATTTGTTTTTTCAAGAATAAAACTATCTTTATTACCAAAACTACGTTTTCATTTCCAAACTGCTGCTAGCTAACTGCAACAACAGGAAGTGACGGGGTTTGTGGGTAATGTGGTCTTCTGATGGAACGAGGAACATGTTCAATGAGTTTTCTACAAACTTCCAGCTGGAAGAGACTGAACTTTGTTTCAGTAGTGAATGAATGAGATTTAAAAAGCATGTAAAGCTCTTATTTTGAAATCAGCCTTTTGTTTTGTAGGATCTAATTACTAAATACTTCAGTGTCACTGCGATCAGCTGATCGATCAATAAACAGACTACTATTGAAGAGGTGTTTCCTCCCTCCTCCCTCCACAGCCCCCCCCCCCTCCCCCCGTCATGCCCCGCCTCCTGCACCCCATCAGGATGGAAATCCACTTTGTGTTGGATTCAGGAGGCAGCGGCGCGTTAAATCCGTCAGTTTATCAAACGGAGACGAGTCCCCGTGACCTGATCCCAAACAGCCAATCAGAGCGCGAGCTGCTGCTTTTATGAATAAATCGAGAGGTCAGAGTTCACAAGAAACAACAACACACTCCGCCTGCGTTTGAATGTTGGAGGACGGAGAGAGACGATGATACACGAAAACACGAAAACATTCAGAGCACCGAGTTCATCCTCCAGTTCAGAGTTCTAATACATGTTCTAACGTGTTCTAATACATGTTCTAACGTGTTCTGATACATGTTCTAACGTGTTCTGATACATGTTCTAAAACACGTTCTAACGTGTTCTGATAAATGTTCTAACGTGTTCTGATACATGTTCTAATACATGTTCTGACGTGTTCTGATACATGTTCTAATACATGTTCTAACGTGTTCTGATACATGTTCTAACGTGTTCTGATACATGTTCTAATACATGTTCTAACGTGTTCTGATACATGTTCTAACGTGTTCTGATACATGTTCTAATACATGTTCTAACGTGTTCTGATACATGTTCTAACGTGTTCGGATACATGTTCTAACGTGTTCTGATACATGTTCTAATACATGTTCTAACGTGTTCTGATACATGTTCTAACTTGTTCTGATACATGTTCTAACGTGTTCGGATACATGTTCTAACGTGTTCTGATACATGTTCTAATACATGTTCTAACGTGTTCTAATACATGTTCTAATACATGTTCTAACGTGTTCTGATACATGTTCTAACGTGTTCTGATACATGTTCTAATACGTGTTCTGATACATGTTCTAATACGTGTTCTGATACATGTTCTAACGTGTTCGGATACATGTTCTAACGTGTTCTGATACATGTTCTAATACATGTTCTAACGTGTTCTGATACATGTTCTAACTTGTTCTGATACATGTTCTAACGTGTTCTGATACATGTTCTAACGTGTTCTGATACATGTTCTAATACATGTTCTAACGTGTTCTGATACATGTTCTAACGTGTTCTGATACATGTTCTAATACATGTTCTAACGTGTTCTGATACATGTTCTAATACATGTTCTAACGTGTTCTGATACATGTTCTAACGTGTTCGGATACATGTTCTAACGTGTTCTGATACATGTTCTAATACATGTTCTAACGTGTTCTAATACATGTTCTAACGTGTTCTGATACATGTTCTAACATGTTCTAGTGGACAGAGTGTGACATACAACACGGATCATCAGATGAAATAAAGGGAAGTTCATCTGCCTTTCTGCCCTGAGTTCAGTCTCTCAGGTGTTAAAGTTGAAGTGAATCTAGAACTCGTCTGCTGGAGTCGTTAAACATGTGTACAGTCGGGTCAGTCTGAGGTCCGTCTGAGGTCAAAGGTCAGAGGTCAGACTGAGGTTAGTCACCCAGTCACTGCTTTGTCGAGTCGAGCTCGTCCCTGCACTCTGCCTGACAGGCTCAGCAGCTCGTTCGGTGCGCCGGAGAGGAAATGCAGCAGCCGATTGGCCGGTCAGGCGGCCAAATGACAACAACGGTGGCTCCCGGCCAATCAGGACGCGACACTGAGAGCAAGCGGAGCAGCTTCGGTCTCTCTCGTCGCGTCTCCTGGCAGGATTTGTGTTAAATATTAATGAGCAGTCAGATTAGCAGAACTCCCAGCAGCCACCGGGGCCGTGTAATCCGGGCCGTGTCGGGGTGCTGATAAGAGCTGGCGGGGACCCCCAGAGGCCCCATCAGGAGCCGAGGGAGGGCGGCGGCGGCTCGGCCCCTCCCTCACACATGGGTTCAACACTGTCACTAGGTCGAGGAACAGGAAGTGCTTTTATTGTAAAAGGAGCGCCGTGTCGGCAGAAAGTCACGGAAATATTCTGCTGACCTTTTTGTAGTTCAAATAACCTGACTGCACCACAGGCCTGTCAATCAAACAGACACGTCCCCCAAAACAGGTCTTCTTGAATCTTCTTTTCTAATGAATGAGGGATTATTTTCAGATGGACCTCCAGAAAACTAATAAGAAGGAGTGACTTTAGCTAACAACACCGAGAGAACTGATGGACACATTTTATTCACTTTGGATTTGATGAGAGAAGTTGAATGGGAGTCTATGGAGCCGGAGGCTTTTTGGAGCCGACCTCTAGTGGCACTCGCTGGTATTGCAGCTGAAGACACTTTCTGTCACTTCCTGAGAGACCTACGTGTGGACATTATGGGTGTGGACGGACGACTCCTCCCTCTGATTCTAAGCCCCGCCCCTCTGAGGTTGCAGCAGCAGCCGGCAGCTCGTTGATCCACTGAAGAAGTGTTTTTAAGGTTTTAACGGATCCTCCGAGGGGAAACCTGAAGGTCAGAGAGGTTTTCGTGGCAGCAGCTGTGACCAGAGAGCAGCCTTGGGTTTCGGGGTGTGGGGGTGTGGGGGGTGGGGGGTGGGGGGGGTTAGATGAACGGTAATGACACTCTGGTCCAGTTAGTGAAGATTCAGACTGGACGCTGATTGCAGCTCATCGATCAGCAGGACTTGAACCTGGATTCTCCTCCATCTGCTGCAGCGACGGGGGCAACAGCAGCGTGTCTGTGACCAATCGATGGGGTGGGGGGAGGGGGCGGGGGGGTCTGGCCCCGCCCACCTCCACAGATGGAGGAGGGTTAGTGAGAGGACACACTGTTCCCACTGCAGCCGACGGAGACACAAAGTCAGTGTTTGATTTTAAATTCGTTAACGAGTTCCTCCGTCGGGTCGGTTAGTCGTTACTAAAGTTTACTAGTCATCTGGTTCTCACCTGTTCTCACCGTCGACTGCTCTCTGATTGGACGACACAGACGTTTCTTATTTTATTTTATGATTTGTTTTTTTGGATACAAAAGTGTTTTATTTTGCAGATTTTCTTCCAAAATATAAAATTAAATTTAAGTTGTTTTAAGTGAGGTTTTTGATTTTGCTGCTTTTCTTCTAAAATTCGATGTAATTTGTGGAGTTTTAAGTGAGTTTTTTTAGTTGAAACTGCAGGAATTGGCAATTTGCCTGGTTTTATTTTGAAAAGGCTAATTTATGCCGCAATGGTTCATAACAGTTTTTATGGAAAAACCGCAGGAGTTTTGGGAAAAATTTAAGCTGCTTTAATTTTGCAGAGATTTCGTGAATTAGCGTTAATTACTGCGATCATAATTTCCTGGACGGATGGAGTTACGTTTTATTGTTTAATGCCCCTCTAGTGGTCGTAATAATTATGACGGAAGTAAAGGAGAAAGTCAGGTGACGTCATCATGGAGACAGAGATGCTGTGGGAAGGAGGTCGGGGTGGATCAATGTCTCCACAAAACATCAAACTTAAATAAAATCGATCAGATAGTTGATGATTAATTTTCTGTCAATCAACCGGTCGAATATTTGACTATTTGACTTCAGGAAAAAGTTCCAGTTTGTTTTTCTCCCTAAAATCAAACCAGATGTTTTCAAGGAGCCAGAAGAAGCAACTTTATTCAAATTAATCACAGAAATGCTTTTATTTAATTTGTCTGAGATGATTCCTGTTTGTTGTTTTATTGGTTTTAAATAAAGTTTAAATTACAAATTAAAATCCCAGCGAGCAGACTGAGCTGTCTGTTGACGGGTGAGGGGGTGGGGGAGTGTTAAAGGTCAGAGGTCAACAGCGTTTGATTTGTTGCACTCCAGAGCGTGAAACCTGAAACCTCACAGCTCTGCAGACGCACAGCGACGCCTTATTTTTGGAAAACACACGAGTGTGAATTCGTTCGCTCGGTCCGCACCAGAGTCTGTTCAATATTTACACGATTTTACACTTCAGATTAACAGCAGAGTCAAACTAGATCGAACACAGCGATCGATCCTGATCGACCTGATTGATCCTTCAGATCGAAGCTAAATCGGCTGATTAAGAAAATAAAGTGAATAATAATTCTGTAACTTTCAGGCTGTTTTTGCAGGATGCCGATTTTTAACTGCAGAAACACGTCTGACTCTGAAACACGTATTGAAGTCTTGTTTGGTTTCATAATTTTCAGTATTTCCAGATTAAAAGTATAAAAGCGTCTCTGATAAACTGTTCGGGCTTCGTGAACTGAAGCTGGAACGATGAATTTATTTTGAAAAGTAATAATTTGTTGGATTTTTTTGTTTGTTTTTAACACAATTTTCCTGATTCCTGCGACTGAATATTTTTGAGAAGTTTATTGGCCTTTTAATAATATTTATTAATAAATTACTGAAGAAAACATTCGAACTGATCAGTCGATGATGAAAATATTCATCAGTTTTACAGTGAAGCTGCAGGAAGATTTAAGATTTAAGTGTTTGAACGGAAAGAGAACTAAAGAATAAACGTAAAATATTAAAAGGAACTTAACTTAATGAGAAGTAAAGTAAAATTTACATTTGCATTTTTAAAATAGTTTCAGAAAATCAAACCACAAAAATAAAGCAAAACTACTTATTTGTTGCCAGATTGTTTTGTAATATAATTTTAATAATATTTTATATTGTAGTAATACTGATGACTTTAACAAACTGAACACACACACACACACACACACACACACACACACACAGAGCTTCATTTATTATTATTATTATTATTATTATTATTATTGTTTCAGTGTAATCACCATAAAACATTTTGATTGATGTCATTTTAAAAATGTTGTTAAACATGAAAGCCTTTTCAAATTAATAAAAAAAAAACGTTTTCCTTGTATGTTGGTAGAAATGTAGAAGCTGTATTCACATGATATTACTATAAAATATAATATTTTTAAATATATATAATATATATATTTCAAAGTTTACACAGTTGGAAGTATTAAATGAATATAATTGACTTGAATAACATTCAACTTGAAGTAGAAGCCGTTTTGATGTTTAGATTAATACATTTTCATATTCCATTATTAAAATGATAAAAACTATTTTGGAAACCTTCATTATATTAACAGTTAAACATATTAAATGTTACAAGAATTTTTTTTTTTTTTACTTCAACTATTAACATTATTTTCAACATGACACCATTTTTTTTTTTTTTTCAAAATAATATTTCTTCAGTTCAAAACACAAAACTAAAATAGTTTTCAAACATATAAATAAACTAACGAGAAGTCTAAAATAGTAGAAAAGACTAAAATCAAAAAACAGGCAATTTAGTTTATAAAGAATGATAAGTTGAAGTAAATCAAAAAATAACAAATAAAATATCAAATGATGAATCTCATTTAAAATGTGGTTTGAGTTTCGGGTTGAAATCTGGGTTCAGTTCTTCTTTGTGACCCGCCGGGGGGGTCGGAGGGGGTCTGGGGTTGGGGGGAGGGGGTGTCCTGGGGGTGAGGAAGGGGTGGATTAGTTCTACTTGGTCGACCGTGACCCCCCTCCACCCCCCCTCACCCCCCTCTCTTTGTCCCGGCTGTCAGCGGCCGACACGCTCCACCAATCACACGCCGCCCTCAACAATAGCTGCCATCATTCCCAGAATTCCCCGAGAGGACGGAGAGTTTTCGTCTGAAGCCGGACCGACTCGCTGCCCGTCTGACCTCCGGTCCCGTTTCATCTGAGCAGGTTCACCAAGGATAAAAACTACACTGTAAAAAACTTAAAGTCCTGCAGTTAAAATTTACTTCAGTAAAATAAATCTAAATGTCTTTAAAGTGTTAAAACTGAAGAAAAATTATTAAAATGATTATCATTACTGACACGTTCACGGTTGTAAAATTTTACAGTTGTAGTCGATTGAAGTGGAGAATTTACTAATCTTTCTTTTATATCAAGCCACAACCATTTCTTATTCTGGATCAATATGCTGAATATTTTCTGGGTTTATTGAATAATTATTTGTCTAAATAAATATTTGCCTAAAAAAGCTAAAATCCTTCATAAAGTTTGTTTTTTTGTTAAAAAAAAAAAATTCAATAACTTGAAGGATTTTTCCCAGAAAAATATTTAAGTTACAAAACTTAAATTGAAATGATTTGAAGGAGTTTATTCAAACGCAAGTCTAAACATCAAAAAAATTCTAAATTCTTAACGTTTTCTTCAGTAAAGTCGTTGTGGAGGTGGAGGTCGGTGGATGGAGGGCCGCAAACAGGAAAACACAAACACGGGGAACACGTTACTGTCAACGTATTATCGGCCTGTTTTCAATCATAATTCACTCACAAAAAAACCCAGTTAAAACTCCAGAAATTATGTCATCATGTTTCAGAAAAGCTGCAAAAATCTGACACTTTAAAAAAAAAAAACTGGAGGAATTTGACTCATTAACAATTATACAACATAAATATTTAATAATAAGGACTTACAGTGTTTCACGAAGACATTAATAAGCAGCTCACATCTGTTTACAGCTGTTATAAACAGTTTCTTCCTGATATCATTTTAAATTGATTAACTTGTTCCGAGACGACTGTTGGACGATCAGATGAATAAACATGAATCACTCAATTTAATCACATTTATGAAAAGATGGAGAGTTTTAAATTACACAACACTTTGTAAATGTCCTTTTAATGATTCAGTCAGCTTCTGTAGAAATAAAAGTAAATTCCTTTTATTGACTAGAAAACAACAGCAGCTCATAAACTTCTAGTTTCACAGATTTGTAGCTGATAAGTCGTCGATAATTCAGTGTTTCCTGTTCGGTGTCTCCTGGACTGTGACGCCGACGTCCGGCCAGCAGGGGGCGCGTCGTTACGATAAATAAAACAAAGTGTTGGAGGTCGTTTGTTTTACTCTCGCTCACCTGTTTTGTTTGTTTTGTTCTCTGACCTCGGTTTTGATCGCAGCAGGACTTTAAACCAACGATCAGCTCGATCGACACGTTTCGTTTTCATCTTCATCATCAGAGGAAGAAGAGTTCCTCTGTGTGTCAGGAACACCTGTTCAGGCTCCGCCCTCTCAGCAGGGGACGCGTTTTATTTAACGAGAGGATAATTAACGCTCGGGCTCAACAAAGGGCAGCCGCGGCCCCCCTCAGGACCCCCCACCCCCCAAACCTTCCCGCAGAGGTCAGAGCGTCCTCTGGTTTCTGAAGTCTTTGTTTCAGCAGAAATAAAAAAATTAAAAAAGGTTCAGGTTGAAATGATCATCATCATCATCATCATCATCATCTTCATCGTCATCGTCAGCGCTGCTCT
>NW_027185452.1:499966-509966 GCF_022577435.1 Embiotoca jacksoni | reverse complement strand
GCTGGCAGGAAAAACCTCCCCGTCCTCCTCTGAGCTCCGATAGCTCTGAAATCCTCCGGAGACCGGCAACGAGGAGCGAAGGGCTCAGAGGACTCAACTGTTCCAGGATATCTTCAGATCTTTATCTCTCCATCACAAACACTCTGAGGTTCATCCTGGACGGCTTTTAGGACATTTGAAGACATTATGTCAAAGCAAATCTTCCACCTGACAGTTTGTGATCCATCAGTCAAATCAGTTTGATTTATGAAGTCCAACATCCAGTGTTTTAGTCCTGGTCCGGTCCACAAGTTAGTCCTGGTCCGGTCTACAAGTTAGTCCTGGTCCGGTCCAGTATTCTCTGGTGTTTTAGTCTTCAGTCGTCAACATGTAGTTTCTCTGAACACGTTCCATGTTGTGACTTCACGTGTTCTGTGTGTTTATCTTCTCCTCATCATGATTGACAGGACTAAAGATAATAGAGGTCCCGGGGCCAACAGGGGTCACCTGACCCACCAGTGTGTGGGAGGGGTCAGTGTGTGTGTGTGTGTGTGTGTGTGTGTGTGTGTGTGAGAGTGTGTGTGTGTGTGTGTGTGTGTGTGTGTGTGTGTGTGTGTGTGTGTGTGTGTGAGAGTGTGTGTGTGTGTGTGTGTGTGTGTGTGTGTGTGTGTGTGTGTGTGTGTGTGTGTGTGTGTGAGAGTGTGTGTGTGTGTGTGTGTGTGTGTGTGTGTGTGTGTGAGAGTGTGTGTGTGTGTGTGTGTGAGAGTGTGTGTGAGTGTGAGTGTGAGTGTGTGTGTGTGTGTGTGAGTGTGACAGGCTTCACCTCAGATCAGGAAACACAAAGCAGCAGCAGCCTCGTATTGTTTATATTGTATCTGACTAGGGAGGGTGGGGGTGGGGAGGGGCGGGGTCAACGATATGGGTGGGGTGGGGGAAGGGGGTGCTGTGATTGACAGCTGGCAGATTTTTGGGTGACCCCCCTCCTTCTACTTCAACACTCTGGAAATGTCTCTGTCCCTCCGTCCTGGTGAGGATTGGACATGTTTAACCTTATCGTCACCTCGAACACTGAGGCATTCTGGGTAGTCCTGCCGTCCTCGGTGTTTCTCGGTGTTTCTCGGTGTTCCTCGGTGTTCCTCGGTGTTTCTCGGTGTTTCTCGGTGTTCCTCGGTGTTTCTCGGTGTTCCTCGGTGTTCCTCGGTGTTTCTCGGTGTTTCTCGGTGTTCCTCGGTGTTTCTCGGTGTTTCTCGGTGTTTCTCGGTGTTCCTCGGTGTTCCTCGGTCTTTCTCGGTGTTCCTCGGTGTTTCTCGGTGTTTCTCGGTGTTTCTCGGTGTTCCTCGGTGTTCCTCGGTCTTTCTCGGTGTTCCTCGGTGTTCCTCGGTGTTTCTCGGTGTTTCTCGGTGTTCCTCGGTGTTCCTCGGTGTTTCTCGGTGTTTCTCGGTGTTCCTCGGTGTTCCTCGGTGTTTCTCGGTGTTCCTCGGTGTTCCTCGGTGTTTCTCGGTGTTCCTCGGTGTTTCTCGGTGTTCCTCGGTGTTCCTCGGACTCAGAGGAGAGGATGGATATCAGTTTCACCTGGATGACTCCAGAACAACATGGAAATCAGTCAGGAGAAGATCTGAGCTCATAATGTGGCGCTATGCTAACAGTTTCCACCTACTTCCACTCTTTGTGCTAAGCTAAGCTAACCACCGATCAGTGTTTGAGAGCTCGACATGCAAACAGTGATTTACACACACACGCCTGGTGTGGAGTTCATCATGGGTCGCCGTGGTAACAGCAGCGAAGCGACAGGAGTCATGTTACAGTGAACATGTGGCTGCTGCTGCTGCTGCGTGTTTTTAACATGTTCAGTTAACTTGATCCGACATTCTCTGCATATTACAGCCCGGAGGAATCTGTAACCACGACGACTCCTGTCAGTACTGCAGTACTACTGCAACAATACTGCAAACAGCTCCTGTCAGTACTGCAGTACTACTGCAACAATACTGCAGTTCCCCTGGTCAGATCCAGGATTAACTTCAGTTTGTTCTGCTGTTTTCTGGTATTTTGGTTCCGTGATCCTCATTCAGTTTCTGTGACGATGGAATCGGCTGAATTGTATTTCAGGTGTAACGTTGGTCTGAATTCGACTCAGTTTCCTCTGATGGTGCTGAAAGATTTCTGTTTTATTTCTACAAGTAATTCACAACTTTTCTTTTTCTCTGTTTGTTTGAATTTGTCAGTTCTTGATTTCAGGCGATGCAGCGAAGAGACGGATGTTTGTCTTCCAGACCGGTGTGTGTGTGTGTGTGTGTGTGTGTGTGTGTGTGTGTGTGTGTGTGTGTGTGTTCGGACAGTGTGAGTGTGAGTGTTGGCTCGGTGGGATCGGGTGTTCGGACAGCCGATCAGATAGTTTTGTCTTGCAGCTTGTAGCTTCTTGTCTGAACCTGAAGGAAACACTGTGTGTATTGTAGCTGAGCCTGTCAGGACGGACTCAGGTTACGTTAACTCACAGGAACACAATGACCGGCCGAGTATCTCCGGAGGGCATCGGTCATGTGACTGTGGGACAGAAATAATGAAGCTGCTCTCTGCCGCTGTGGGAAAATCCTGCTCTGTGATGGATCATTCAATAACTGCACATACGTGTTTCCGTGGTGACGACGTCATACGGCCGAAATAACCAGAATACTTACGGAGTGTTTTTACAGTGTTTGGTTCAAAATATTTGTTCTTGTTTAAGCTTTGATTTGTTCCAGAATTCAGTGATGATTTTTGTCCATATTTAGCCCTGAATCTCTGCTTTGGTCCAATATTCTGTTTTTTTGTCCTGCTTTGGTTAAACGTCATCCATCTGTTTAACTCCTTTGTTTCTAATTGAGTATCAAGTAGTTCCAGAAACAACTCACAGAAACAACAGTGATAAAAACATTATTCCACAAACAAACGAACACTTGTTGATTTATGCTCCAAAGTTTGAATCTAGAAAATGTTTTTAAAAATGGATCCAGGACTTTAAATCCTCCGTCTGACTCCGCCTCCTCGGTTCAGCCCACCTGAGCAGAATAAACCCGCTTCTTCTTCCTGTGTTTCACATTGTCGGCGTGTTGATTCTGTCCGAGTGCATCCGAACATTAATCTGTCAGCAGGTCACTTCTGCTCCGGTCGGAGGATCGTCGTTGTCTCGGTCTGTCAGGAACTCTGACGAACGACCTCGACCCGTCCCCGTCCACCGGACCTGGATCTAATCCACCTGACCTTCACAGACCTGCACAGATTAAACAGTAAATCACACCGAGGCATGCTGGGAGCTCTGACACCACAGGTGGGGATGGAAATGAAATCTATTTCTACTGAGCGGAGATCTACTGCAGCTGCTGCCGGAAGAAAAAACAAAGAACGTGAGAAAACAGAACAAATGATGGAATACGAAGAATTAAAAGCATCTTCAGACGCAGAAACCTGTTCGGTTCAGATTCAACACTCAGAGGATGAAAAGCACCGACGAAAGGAAGGAAAGAAATAACCGAAGGGAAGTGAAGCTCTCGTCCAGCTGTGGAAGTCGTCAGGAAACATCATGTGGACAGAAATCACTTCAGGTTGTTCAACAACGGTTTCACAAACATCGTCCACGTGAACTGAATCAGTTCACAATCAAATCAGCTGCAGATTCATTATCTGTGACGGTTCATCAATAAATTCAGAGCTTGTTTCTGTTTCCCAAAATCTGGTGCAATGAGCGGTGATCTTCTGGCTCTGCTTTAAAAACAGCCCTGATTCTGTGGTGGAAATCACTGCATAGGCTCAGGAACACTCAGCTGCAAGATTTTCTGTTCCCCCAAAAAATCTGCTGTTTCTCTGCTCCAGTTTCAGGTCCGCGGTGACATCACGGTGACATCACGGTGACATCACGGTGAAGTCCATGTGCATCGCTGCGTTCAACAGGAACACCGTCCCAACTTCTTTTTTATCGTCCTTCGTAGAAATGATTTAGGATTCATCATAAGATTTATTTTCATTATCGATGAATCTTCATTTTTTTATCATCAGTCTATGAAACTGTCAACAACAGTCAAGAAAAGCATCAAATCCACTTCATCAGAGGCTGAAATCAAAAAATATTTGGATTTTTTTTTTTTTCCAATATTTTCCTTGAAAAGTTATTTGAAAGATAAATTGATTTTCAGAATAGTTGCAGATTATTTTTCAATCAAACAACTAATCGTTGGCGCTCCGGAGATGCTGATGCTGATGTTGGCGGTGACCCGGTCGCCCAGCTGGGACGGACGGAGCGCCGCCCTCCATTAGCCTGATGAGTGATGATGTGAGAGCAGAGGGGACAGAGTTCAGTGAACGCATCGCCTGCTCTCTTGGCTGTTAGCGTCACCCGATCCTTCAGCTAACCGAGTTAGCCTGCACTTTGCTAATGGCGTTAGAGAAGACGAAGAGGGTGAGGCGGAGGAGAGACGCTCGCCTCCGTCCTCTCGCACCATCAGGATCGCTTTCACTCAGCGGGACGCCTCCTCCAGCTGCTCCCATCCAAACCCCAAACTCAATCAGGACGACACTCTGATGCTGCGTTCAGGTCCGGCGGGAATAATCAGCACTGTGATTCAGCAGCTAAAAAAAATCAGCAAACTCTGAAGGGAAACTTTAAGTGTTTTGAATCGCGGTGATGCGGTTAGACGGAGTCCCGTTGGTGCCGTAAAATATCTGCTTTCTACGTTTGTCAGAGTGGTGATGACGAGCGTTTAGAAAAATAAATCTGCGTTTAGTTCAAACTGAGCTGCTAAAAACATTTTAGCCTCAGTTTGACCCAGAAGTCACTGATGAGTTCATCTTTATTTGGTCCAGAACTTGTCCTGGGTTTGACCCCTTCCTTCTCCTGGTAATCCTACTTTGGTCCAGTCATGTTCTTTAGCCCTTTTTTTGTCCAATGTTCTTTATTGGTTCAGACCAGAGTTCAGATCCAGTTGTGGTTCAACATTTTCAGTTTTTTTTAATCCTGTTTTTGGTCCAAAGTTTTCCTGTGTTTTAACCCTGGTACGGCCTACTAATGACCCGGGTTAGAGTGTAGCCCTGGTTTAGTTCACGATTGACTTTTGTATTTGTTTTTTCTTCGTCCATTGTTGAGCCCGGTTTGGTCCAGAGTGTAGTCCGGGTTTGGTCCAGAGTGAAGCCTGGGTTTGGTCCAGAGTGAAGTCCGGGTATGGTCCAGAGTGAAGTCCGGGTTTGGTCCAGAGTGTAGTCCGGGTATGGTCCAGAGTGAAGCCCTGGTTTGGTCCAGAGTGAAGCCTGGGTATGGTCCAGAGTGTAGTCCGGGTTTGGTCCAGAGTGTAGCCCGGGTTTGGTCCAAAGTGAAGTCCGGGTTTGGTCCAGAGTGAAGTCCGGGTATGGTCCAGAGTGAAGCCCTGGTTTGGTCCAGAGTGAAGCCTGGGTATGGTCCAGAGTGTAGTCCGGGTTTGGTCCAGAGTGTAGCCCGGGTTTGGTCCAAAGTGAAGTCAGGGTTTGGTCCAGAGTGTAGCCCGGGTTTGGTCCAAAGTGAAGTCAGGGTTTGGTCCAGAGTGAAGCCTGGGTTTGGTCCAGAGTGTAGTCCGGGTTTGGTCCAGAGTGAAGCCTGGGTTTGGTCCAGAGTGTAGCCCGGGTTTGGTCCAAAGTGAAGTCAGGGTTTGGTCCAGAGTGTAGTCCGGGTTTGGTCCAGAGTGTAGTCCGGGTTTGGTCCAGAGTGAAGCCTGGGTTTGGTCCAGAGTGTAGTCCGGGTTTGGTCCAGAGTGAAGCCGGGGTTTGGTCCAGAGTGTAGCCCGGGTTTGGTCCAGAGTGAAGCCTGGGTTTGGTCCAGAGTGTAGTCCGGGTTTGGTCCAGAGTGTAGTCCGGGTTTGGTCCAGAGTAAAGTCCGGATTTGGTCCAGAGTGTAGCCTGGGTTTGGTCCAGAGTGAAGCCCGGGTTTGGTCCAGAGTGTAGTCCGGGTTTGGTCCAGAGTAAAGTCTGGATTTGGTCCAGAGTGTAGCCTGGGTTTGGGGTTGGGGGGGTAGCAGCCTGTATGAAGCCTGCAAGACATAACTGAGTGAATAAAGTTATCACTCTCCTCACTAACTTCATATTAATAACATATTTTATAAACTCTTTCACCACAGTCCAGACCAACAGTTGGTCAGACACCTGACCGTGTAGTGACTCACAGCGCCTCCTGCAGGCCGACACCACGGATCAGTCAGTTAATTGAATCTTAGTGTCTGATTTGAAGTCGTTAGGAGTCGTTAGTATTCACATTGATGTGTCTGTATCTGAATCCAACAGAATCACTTTGATTTAATGGGTTTTTAATTTGAGGGCCAGTAAACAGTGACTCATCTCATCACAACCCCCCTCGCTGAATTTAAATCGAGCTGTGATTAACCGGCGCGGCTCAGCCAATCAGGACGGACCCTGACAAACCAAATCAGTCAGTTCAAACCTCATTACCAACATCCAAATTAGCTCAGTTGATTGGACGGCTCTGCCCCCCCCCCCCACCTCTGTGGGACGAAGGATTTTTAACTTCACTGTTGTTCGTTGGATTACATGAATATTCAGCGCAGACATGAAGTTTGATTAGTTTGTTTTGCGAGATCAATTGTTGCATCTGTCAGAGGATGACGGGCTGCATGTTTGTGCTAAATTAAATTATGTAAATTACAGCAACAGTGTGACGGAGCAGCTGCCAGGACAAAAATCCAGAAGAAACAAAAACACTTCCTTCTTTTTTTCACCACCGAACACAAACTGGTCACGTTTCCATCAGACGGTCCTGAAACACACAACAACAAACACGGATGTAAACGGATCAATACACGGATCTGATCATTGATTCAGCTGGTTGTGATGTGATGAAACGGTTAACGCTGACCTGACTGTCGCGCCAAACTCCATTCAAAAATCTGCTAATTTAACGTTAGTTTGCATGAGAGGAAACACTGACGATAAGTATTTTCTTGAATGGTTTTTTTTTCGGATCACGGTGTTGATCTGCAGCTGAGACGGATCCAAACCAAACTCCATTCAAATATCAGACCATTTTGGAAACGTGAAATAGCTTTGATTTCCAGTTCGACCTGCGTTAACGGTCCTAAATGCAGTTAAAGTGGGAAACGAACAATAAACCATCTTCTCTTAAATGTACAAACACAAAAACAGGATAGTTTGAAGAAGCAGGTAATAACGAGGACAGGTGGGTCCCGTAAACACGGTTGTAACTGTACAGTCAGGTGGTTTTAATGTGTGTTTGTGGGACTGAATTGTGACATTTTAAGGTGAGGACTTGGTTTATGGTTCGAGTCCTCGGAGACCTGCCGTGTCGGGGGAGGGGCGCTCGCTTCCCCTTCCAGGTACTCCCAGGTGGGCGGGGTGTTGACACCAGCTGTGTGTGTGTGTGTGTGTGTGTGTGTGTGTGTGTGTGTGTGTGTGTGTGTGTGTGTGTGTGTGTGTGTGCGTTCATGTTTTCCAGTTCGAGGCCTCATTAGTTTCTTTCTCTTCGTCTCTCCGGGTTCGAACTGTTTCGTCCCGTGTTGTTGTTACTGTTCAAACTGCTCGACTGCTGCGTGAACGTGATTCTAACGCTGCTAAAAAAAACACTACTGACGTCTTTATTTGTTGGTTTTGGTAAAAGTACTTTCAGGATGTGAGGAAGGTGGAGTTGTTTAAAAAAACTAAGAAAAAGATTGTATTTTAATGTTTTGTTTGATTCCGTCGTGACGTCTGGAAAAACTTGATTGAACCCAGTTTGAGCGTCAGCAGACAGGAAGTGAGTCCGACCTCTCCTGTAAACACGACGGCGCTCCGATAAACAGTTAGCTAATTGAAGCCTCGGGGGGTTCAAAGACACACACACACACACACACACACACACACACACACACACACACACACACCACACACACACACACACACACACACACACACACACCACACACACCCACACACACACACACACCACACACACACACACACACCACACACACACACACACACACACACACACACACACACACACCACACACACACACACACACACACACACACACACACCACACACACACACACACACACACACACACACCACACACACACACACACACACACACACACACACACACACACACACACACAGTGATCAATGGTTTCCATGTGTTGGGTTGGGTTTGTGCTGCAGGTCTAAAAAGTCTCGTTGAAGGTTTTAAAACGATCGTTTCAGGTTTGTTATCGAACTTTAAAAGAATAATAATAATAATAATAACAACAATAATAAACTTTATTTGTTTTGCACTTTTCATACAAGAAATGCAACTCTGTTTTTTTTTACAATTACATTCAGTGTTTCACATAAAAACAGAAATAAAGGAACATTTAAAAATATAGAAAAGAAATGATCATAAGAAACATTAAATACATAAGAACTGATCAAAAGCATAAAATTAAACACAAATAGAGTTCAAATATAAAATAAGAAATATGCATTTTAAAGGTACAGTAGTTCAAAGTAAAAGGAGCCATCTCTTATTTTGAAATTATTTTCACTAAAACTTTTCTGGAGCTCCTTTTTTTTAACATCATGTGGCACAAAAACATCGTCTTAACTAAACAGGAAGTGACCTCATCGATCCTCTTCCTCCTCTGCAGGTTTTTCCGGGGCGAGTACACGGTGGAGGTGGCGATCAACGACTACCTGGACATCTACTGTCCTCACTACGAGGGGGCGGAGCCTGCCGAGCGCATGGAGCACTACGTGTTGTACATGGTGAACTACGACGGCTACACGACCTGCGACCACCACCGCAAAGGCTTCAAGCGTTGGGAATGCAACCGGCCGCAGAGCCCCAACGGACCGCTCAAGTTCTCCGAGAAGTTCCAGCTCTTCACGCCCTTCAGCCTCGGCTTCGAGTTCCGGCCGGGACACGAGTACTACTACATCTGTGAGTACTGCACCGTGTACTGAGTACTACTACATCTGTGAGTACTGCACCGTGTACTGAGTACTACTACATCTGTGAGTACTGCACCGTGTACTGAGTACTACTACATCTGTGAGTACTGCACCGTGTACTGAGTACTACTACATCTGTGAGTACTGCACCGTGTACTGAGTACTACTACATCTGTGAGTACTGCACCCGTGTACTGAGTACTACTACATCTGTGAGTACCGCACCGTGTACTGAGTACTACTACATCTGTGAGTACCGCACCGTGTACTGAGTACTACTACATCTGTGAGTACCGCACCGTGTACTGAGTACTACTACATCTGTGAGTACCGCACCGTGTACTGAGTACTACTACATCTGTGAGTACTGCACCGTGTACTGAGTACTACTACATCTGTGAGTACTGCACCGTGTACTGAGTACTACTACATCTGTGAGTACTGCACCGTGTACTGAGTACTACTACATCTGTGAGTACTGCACCGTGTACTGAGTACTACTACATCTGTGAGTACTGCACCGTGTACTGAGTACTACTACATCTGTGAGTACTGCACCGTGTACTGAGTACTACTACATCTGTGAGTACTGCACCGTGTACTGAGTACTACTACATCTGTGAGTACCGCACCGTGTACTGAGTACTACTACATCTGTGAGTACCGCACCGTGTACTGAGTACTACTACATCTGTGAGTACCGCACCGTGTACTGAGTACTACTACATCTGTGAGTACCGCACCGTGTACTGAGTACTACTACATCTGTGAGTACTGCACCGTGTACTGAGTACTACTACATCTGTGAGTACTGCACCGTGTACTGAGTACTACTACATCTGTGAGTACTGCACCGTGTACTGAGTACTACTACATCTGTGAGTACTGCACCGTGTACTGAGTACTACTACATCTGTGAGTACTGCACCGTGTACTGAGTACTACTACATCTGTGAGTACTGCACCGTGTACTGAGTACTACTACATCTGTGAGTACCGCACCGTGTACTGAGTACTACTACATCTGTGAGTACCGCACCGTGTACTGAGTACTACTACATCTGTGAGTACCGCACCGTG
>NW_027185452.1:487466-494966 GCF_022577435.1 Embiotoca jacksoni | reverse complement strand
AAACTACAGACTGCAATAAAACTACAGACTGGATATAAAACAGACTGGATATAAAACTACAGACTAGATATAAAACTACAGACTGGATATAAAACTACAGACTGCAATAAAACTACAGACTGGATATAAAACTACAGACTGGATATAAACCACAGACTGGATATAAAACTACAGACTGGATATAAAACTACAGACTGCAATAAAACTACAGACTGGATATAAAACTACAGACTGGATATAAACTACAGACTGGATATAAACTACAGACTGGAATAAAACTACAGACTGGATATAAAACTACAGACTGCAATAAAACTACAGACTGGATATAAAACTACAGACTAGATATAAAACTACAGACTTGATATAAAACTACAGACTGGATATAAACTACACACTGGAAAACTACAGACTGGATATAAACTACAGACTGGATATAAAACTACAGACTGGATATAAAACTACAGACTGCAATAAAACTACAGACTGGATATGAAACTACAGACTGGATATAAACTACAGACTGGATATAAACTACAGACTGGAATAAAACTACAGACTGGATATAAAACGACAGACTGGATATAAAACTACAGTCTGGATATAAACTACAGACTGCAATAAAACTACAGACTGGATATAAAACTACAGACTGGATATAAACTACAGACTGGATATAAAACTACAGACTGGATATAAACTACAGACTGGATATAAACTACAGACTGGATATAAAACTACAGACTGGATATAAACTACAGACTGGATATAAAACTACAGACTGGATATAAAACTACAGACTGGATATAAACTACAGACTGGATATAAACTACAGACTGGACATAAAACAGACTAGATATAAAACTACAGACTGGATATAAACTACAGACTGGTATAAAACTACAGACTGGATATAAAACTGCAGACTGGACATGAAACTACAGACTGGATATAAACTACAGACTGGATATACAACTACAGACTGGACTAAAACTACAGACTGAATATAAAACTACAGACTGGATATAAAACTACAGACTGCAATAAAACTACAGACTGGATATAAAACAGACTGGATATAAAACTACAGACTGGATATAAAACTACAGACTGGATATAAAACTACAGACTGGATATAAACCACAGACTGGATATAAAACTACAGACTGGATATAAAACTACAGACTGGATATAAAACTACAGACTGGATATAAACTACAGACTGGATATAAACTACAGACTGGAATAAAACTACAGACTGGATATAAAACTACAGACTGCAATAAAACTACAGACTGGATATAAAACTACAGACTAGATATAAAACTACAGACTGGATATAAAACTACAGACTGGATATAAACTACACACTGGAAAACTACAGACTGGATATAAACTACAGACTGGATATAAAACTACAGACTGCAATAAAACTACAGACTGGATATGAAACTACAGACTGGATATAAACTACAGACTGGATATAAACTACAGACTGGAATAAAACTACAGACTGGATATAAAACAGACTGGATATAAAACGACAGACTGGATATAAAACTACAGACTGGATATAAACTACAGACTGCAATAAAACTACAGACTGGATATAAAACTACAGACTGGATATAAACTACAGACTGGATATAAACTACAGACTGGAATAAAACTACAGACTGGATATAAAACTACAGACTGCAATAAAACTACAGACTGGATATAAAACTACAGACTAGATATAAAACTACAGACTGGATATAAAACTACAGACTGGATATAAACTACAGACTGGATATGAAACTACAGACTGGATATAAACTACAGACTGGATATAAACTACAGACTGGATATAAAACGACAGACTGGATATAAAACTACAGACTGGATATAAACTACAGACTGCAATAAAACTACAGACTGGATATAAAACTACAGACTGGATATAAACTACAGACTGGATATAAAACTACAGACTGGATATAAACTACAGACTGGATATAAACTACAGACTGGATATAAAACAGACTAGATATAAAACTACAGACTGGATATGAAACTACAGACTGCAATAAAACTACAGACTGGATATAAACTACAGACTGGATATAAACTCCAGACTGGATATAAAACTACAGACTGGATATAAACTACAGACTGGTATAAAACTACAGACTGGATATAAAACTGCAGACTGGACATGAAACTACAGACTGGATATAAACTACAGACTGGATATACAACTACAGACTGGACTAAAACTACAGACTGGATATAAAACAGACTGAATATAAAACTACAGACTGGATATAAAACTACAGACTGCAATAAAACTACAGACTGGATATAAAATAGACTGGATATAAAACTGCAGACTAGATATAAAACTACAGACTGGATATAAAACTACAGACTGCAATAAAACTACAGACTGGATATAAAACTACAGACTGCAATAAAACTACAGACTGGATATAAAACTGCAGACTGGACATGAAACTACAGACTGGATATAAACTACAGACTGGATATACAACTACAGACTGCAATAAAACTACAGACTGGATATAAAACAGACTGGATATAAAACTACAGACTAGATATAAAACTACAGACTGGATATAAAACTACAGACTGCAATAAAACTACAGACTGGATATAAAACTACAGACTGGATATAAACCACAGACGATATAAAACTACAGACTGCAATAAAACTACAGACTGGATATAAAACTACAGACTGGATATAAACTACAGACTGGATATAAACTACAGACTGGAATAAAACTACAGACTGGATATAAAACTACAGACTACAATAAAACTACAGACTGGATATAAAACTACAGACTAGATATAAAACTACAGACTGGATATAAAACTACAGACTGGATATAAACTACACACTGGAAAACTACAGACTGGATATAAACTACAGACTGGATATAAAACTACAGACTGGATAACTACAGACTGGATATAAACTACAGACTGGATATAAAACTACAGACTGGATATAAAACTACAGACTGCAATAAAACTACAGACTGGATATAAAACTACAGACTGGATATAAAACTAGAGACTGGATATAAAACTAGAGACTGGATATAAAACCACAGACTGGATATAAAACTACAGACTGGATATAAACTACAGACTGGATATAAAACCACAGACTGGATATAAAACTACAGACTGGATATAAAACCACAGACTGGATATAAAACCACAGACTGGATATAAAACTACAGACTGGATATAAAACCACAGACTGGATATAAAACTACAGACTAGATATAAAACTACAGACTGGATATAAAACTACAGACTGTTTGTAAAAGTGTTCGTAGCTTCAGGTCTGTAAAATGGTTCCGATCCAGAAGTGTCTTCAGCTGCAATACCAGCGAGTGCCACTAGAGGTCGGCTCCAAAAAGCCTCCGGCTCCATAGACTCCCATTCAACTTCTGTCATCAAATCCAAAGTGAATAAAATGTGTCCATCAGTTATCTCGGTGTTGTTAGCTAAAGTCACTCCTTCTTATTAGTTTTCTGGAGGTCCATCTGAAAATAATCCCTCATTCATTAGAAAAGAAGATTCAAGAAGACCTGTTTTTGGGGGCGTGTCTGTTTGATTGACAGGCCTAATAATTCGCTGTGATTAACGTCGTTGTCATCGCTCCTCTCTTTCAGACGACTCAGTGTACGAGTCTCCGGAGCCGTTCCTGACAGACGACACCACCGGCGGCTGCGTCCTCGCTCTGCCGTCCGCCATGTTGCTCCCCCTCCTCCTCCTCAGCCTCCTCCTCGCCTCCTCGTAGCACCTCCTCCTCCTTCCTCCGGCCGGCCGAGCTCCGTCCTCCTCCCGCTGCTCCGAGGACAACCCGAGGCAGGAAACTAGTCCGGCTCCCCCTCCGCGACCTTTGACCTCCACCTGAACACCAATCGGCCGCTCCACCAATCAAGGGGAGGCTGGAGTCAGAGGTGGGAGGAGCTTGGAGCTGCTTGTGTAGTTTCTGGGATGGTCTTCTCTACAACGATGAAATTAAGTGTTACGGAGCTACAGCTGAGACTCCACTGACTCCACCCCCCCCCTCCCCCCCGATCCAACACCTGAGGATGATGCGCTCCATCTTTATCCAGGGTTTAACTTCTCGTGAACACGTTTCAGACAAACAAACAAACAAACAAACAAACAAACAAATACAGGTTTGTAGCCGACCTGCATCTGTTTTGTGCTCATAAAAATGTAATCTTTTCGGTCTTTGTGAGTTTCAAATGAACACATTAACATGTTCACACAACATCTACTCAGCTGCATGAAGTTTTGGATTTAGAAGTTCTCCCAAAGAAAAATATTTTTTTTAATTAAAAATATAAAATTTCCCTTCTTTCTTTTTTTTCCATCAGAATATCTGTGTAAAATTTTCCCAAAATTTGGAAAATGTAGATCAAGTAATGAACAAACAAATCCCAGAAAAGTTAAAGATAAAACTCTTATAAAAATGTTAGTTTTTAACTATTATTTCATAATTATTTGTTTTAAGTAAATTCAGTAAGTTTTACTGGAGATCAACATTTAGTATCTCGTCTAAAATCCTGCGTAAGTTTAAAATCGTACGAAAGATTTCTGATGAGATATTACATGACGTTATTATTTGATTTATTTTCGTACAAAATCCCCAAAAATTTAATTGTTTAAATCAAAAGCCAGGAAATTCCTAAAATATATATATATTTTTTTTACACCTTAAAAAAAAACAGGTAAAGTTTTGATGCTTCAGGGACTCCATGCAGTCACATATAAACACTTTACTGTTACTTTTATTTCCCATTTACCAAAACTTTACTGCAAATTTATTTCAGGATATTTCCAAGAAAAGGTCAAAACAGCTATTAATTAATAATTATAGGAGAAATAAAGACAAAGTTAATGCAGCTTTTAAGTGCTTCTTTAAATTGTTGGATTGTTTTATAATAAAAAAAAAATACAAAATGATGAGTCAGGTAGCTGAAAAATATTTCATAAATTGACTTCAGAAAATTTTTCGTCTTTGATTTTAAGATCTTTCACGTTCGGCTGCTCGCCGTCGGACTGGATTCTCGTTAGGAGTTCCTGTTTTGTCTTTTCAGGAAAATCTGACGTCAGTTTATGAAACATTGTTTTAAAACTTTTCTCTTAAAAAATTTAAAATAACGAGCAAGTACTTGAAAATATCTGTAAATTTAGCAGCTCAAGAAAAACAGAAAAATCAATCCTCAGATTTTAAAGTAGTTTTTCTGCAGTTTGTTTCTGCTGAAATTCAAACTGAATGAAAATCTTTCAGGAAACTCTTGAACATTGAAAATTAACTGCTGCCTGAAAAAGTAGAAACATTAAAGTAGAAAACAGGAACCTGACGTCTAAAACAGGCTTTTTTTTTTTCATCTTCTGTCAACAAGATGAAACATCAGTCTGTCATAAAATAGTTTATTATCTTATTTGTAAACCATAAAAATAATCATATTCAGGACTTTAAAGCTCCTGGAGAGACAAAAAATCTGAACATTGTTAAACACTGATGTGGTCAGGATCTCTGAATAAATGAGATTTAATCAGGAAATATCCGAGCAGAGCGATCGACATCAGATTTACATCGAAGCGTCTCTGAAGGAATTAAAAGTGTTTTAGGTGTTAAGCGGGCGGTCGGTGGAGTCCAGCACCAGACGGGTCCTCTGTCGTCATGACGATCTCCGGACGGAATCCCTTCGAGCATCCCAGCAGCTCAGCAGCATCTCGACACGGTTCGTCCTGGAAAAAAAAACCATCCATCTCATCTCTCAGACCTTCAGTCTGACGATCGCAGTCACAGAAACGAGCCGCGGAACGAAGGAAAAAAAGACGAGAATCACGGCTCACTTCCTGAAATTGAAATATGTTTTGTTTAAAATCTGTAAGAAGAAGAGAGAAGTTCAGCGTCTGATTCTTTAAATGGTTTCCGACCTGCAGGACGAGCTAACATGATCCGCGAGATCGGTGAAAGGTCAACTCGGAAAGTCGTAAACAGAACATCAGACGATAACTCAGACTGTTTCTAAAAGAGTTCGTAGCTTCAGGTCTGTAAAATGGTTCTGATCCAGAAGTGTCTTCAGCTGCAATACCAGCGAGTGCCACTAGAGGTCGGCTCCAAAAAGCCTCCGGCTCCATAGACTCCCATTCAACTTCTCTCATCAAATCCAAAGTGAATAAAATGTGTCCATCAGTTATCTCGGTGTTGTTAGCTAAAGTCACTCCTTCTTATTAGTTTTCTGGAGGTCCATCTGAAAATAATCCCTCATTCATTAGAAAAGAAGATTCAAGAAGACCTGTTTTTGGGGGCGTGTCTGTTTGATTGACAGGTCTGTGGTGCAGTCAGGTTACAGCTATCGGTGGGCGGGACGTAGTATCGTCGGGTTTCCGATCAGATCGGTCAGATCCCCCGCTGGCTCCTCCCCCAGCTCGTCCAAATATGGTCACTTCCTGCTCCAAACCGCTCTGAACTAGCAAAGATGGTGACGGACAGAATCTGAACTGGAGGATTCATAACGGCCGTTCTGTTTTTGGAACTCAAAAATTTCCACGTTTCAAATCCCGGTTTTGATATGAAGATATTTTTGAAACTTGTGAACGTTGCGGCTGATTTCTGTGATTGTCATCGTCGGAGTGGAAAACAGAAATAATAATTCTTAGAGAGGAACGAGCTCTCTTTCCGTCGACAGCCTTTCGTTTCTGTAAATCTGCCAAAGACTCTTGTTAAACTTTTCTATTGGATGCTTCTTCAGGGGCGGGCGTACATACAGCAGCTCGGGGATCCTCTTGGCCCCACCTACTTTAGGTACACGGGCGGAGTCACAGCAAAGGGGAGGAGTCAATATGGTATTTTTTTTGTTTTGTTTTTTTGTGCGGTTTTTTTCTAAATTGTGTCGTTTTGTCGTGAAAATAAAAACGAATGTTCTGCGCAAAATACAAATGAACCAATCAAAAATGGCCTTTTCTCCCCACTGGTGCTGAATTTTTAATGACTGACGAACAGCGACACCGTGTGGTCAAGGTGAAGCTCTTCATCCGACCCCATGCCTCTTTTTCTGTTGTTCTCTTCATCTCCTCGTACCATCCCTCCATCTCCGCCGGTGGAGGGCGAGCGTGTCCTTGTGAGTGGACGAGCAAGGGGCATGCTGGGAAATGCAGTATATCTATAACGAACGCACTGTGCCGGAGGACAGACGGACGATGTAGCACTTGAACTCCTGCGGAGAAACGACGGAAACAAACCGGCGTCGATGTTTCCGCGTAAAGAAGGAAAATTTTATTTTTATTTTATTTTGTTTGTGCCATTTTTTTCTGTTTTAAAAAAAAAAAATATGGAGGGGGAAATTCATATGAGATATGAGTTGATGAGCAGAAATATGAAGGAGCCGCTCTGATGTTTGTTGTTGTTGTTGTTGCTGTTGTTGTTGTTGTTGTTTTTTTTCCTTTCTGTTC
>NW_027185452.1:454966-482466 GCF_022577435.1 Embiotoca jacksoni | reverse complement strand
TCTGCGTCTTACGTGTTTAGGAGCGAGGACGCCGTCTGAAGGTCGTCTGAAGGTCGTCAGACTGGAAACACTCAGTCAGACGCCAGCGAACCATCTGATGACGGTTAAAACACGCTCTTCATGTCCTGTTCTGTCTGCGACCTGATTGGTTCAGGCGCAGAAAACCACGCCCACCTCAGAGATCAGGTAAAAAAACTCCCGACAACTTACAAAAGGAGGAAACCTTTGGAATCATAAACTTCATCTCGTCGCTGCAGCTGGTCGGAGACGTGAAAAATACTAAAACACCAGAAACATCTGTTTGTGTTCGAGCCTTCGCTGTTAGGAATGAGGCCTGCTGGGTAATCTGGAGGTGACGCAGGTCGCTGCACCACAAATATATCATTTAAATGTTTATAAAGGGTTATATTCAAATAATTAAATTAATATCATCTTACAACTAATATCACAACTATTATTCAATGAAGCAGTAACACACACACACACACACACACACACACACACACACACACAGACACACACACACACACACACACACACACACACACACACAGACACACACAGACCTGGAGTTTAATAAAACCAGATCTAAACAAAAAAATCCACCATAGTTTGGGTTAAAAAGATCTTCGTCGTCATGGTTACAACAACAAACATGGGGTGCTGAGGCTGATTGGAGGGTCAGCACTGAAAAACAACTGCAGATGCTTGAGTCACACTGACACCTGCTGGTCTGTTCCGGTCATTACAGCCTGTCTGACCCGCCGTCACCATAGCAACCAGCAGGTTTTAAAGAACTAAGGGACGCAGGTGTTTGTTGTTTTTTTTTAAAGCTGCCACAGAATAATTTACAGTTTCAGTCATTTTGAAGAAAATGTCTCTGATTGTTGTAAACTTTCCGTTTCTTCCATCTTTAAAGATCCTCCAAACGTTTTCAGACAAATCAGAATTTGTGGTTGATTTGGTTTTGAAAACAAAAATAATTGAATTATCTATGATCTATTAAATGACATCCCCCCCTTCATACTCAATAAAACTGCAGAATGCTGTCCGACATGTTTCATATCTAAAGTTTAGCAGCCAGACACAGACGTCTCCTTCAAGGCTGTTTTATTGACCATCACTCAGCTCTTATCTATCTATGGAGGCCAGGAACACCCAGACCGTCCAATCAGCATCATGGGAGACTTTAACCACGCCCACTCACCAGAGAGGATGAACCCTGGAGCACCGCTGCCGTCCCATCGAGGTGAACCTGCATCCCTGAATACCAACAAAACAAAACATTATTTACAACAACAAGCAGGTTTTGTGCCGAGCTGACAAATCTACACACCACCGAAGAAGAAGAGCGATGAGAGGGAAAACGCCAAATACACACTTTCTACGAGCCTAGCGACCTCCCACCCAACTAACCAACCAACCAACTAACCAACCAACCAACCAACCAACCAATCACCCAACCAACTAACCAACCAACCACGTAACTAACCAACCAACTAACTATCCAACAACTAACTAACCATCCAACCAACCATCCAAGCAACTAACCAACTAACCAACCAACCACCCACCCAACTAACCAACTAACTATCCAACCAACTAACTAACTAACCATCCAACCAACCATCCAAGCAACTAACCAACCAACCAACCAATCAACCAACCATCCAAGCAACTAACCAACCAACCAACCAACCAACTAACCAACCAACCAACTAACTAACCAACAAATAAAAATAACAATCTTTTATGAGTCGTGTGGTTTTCAAAATAAAACAAAATAAAGAAACAGTTCTGATAGTTAAAAGTTTCTGTTTTTCTCCGGTTTATTTCTCTTTTACTTATTTTGTCATCCAGGAAAAGATGCAAAATGATCCATTAATTAAAGGATGCAAAAAGTGAACACACACACACACACACACACACACACACACACACATTTAAGATCTGTGCATCCCGGACCAGGGGGAGGTGCTGAATGGGGGACGGGGGGGGAGGGGCACCGGGTCGTGACGGAGGAGGTCTCCGGAAAACACGACTCCTGCAGCGGGAGGACGGAGGGGAGAGGGGGGTTGCAGGTCCCTGGGGTGCTGCTTCCTGGGACCCCGAGTTAAATGGCTTTAATGAGACTGTCATTATCACCGGGGTATCCATGGCAACGACGCGTCACGACAGGCAGAGGGGGACGCGGCTTGGTATAAAAAGAGACACTGCAGCTCCGGAGACTGAACCCACCGGACCCACCGACCCGGACCGACCCACCCACCGACCCACCGGACCCACCGACCCGGACCGACCCACCCACCGACCCACCGGACCGTCTGCTGCCCAGGAGCCGCTGAGCCAATCCTCCGCTGCTGCTGCACGAGGCCGCGCGTCACCTGAACACCTGAACACCTGCAGCAGGTACAGAACACGTCTGAAGTGAATTTCCGTGCAGCTCTGACCGGAAGTACCGATTTTTATTTATTTCAAGAAGAAAACATTTAAGTGAGTTTCACGTGACGGAAAATAAAATCTGAAGATCTGCTTCTCTCCATGTCATCAATGAATATGTTCAGTGACTGATCAGCTGATCGATGCTGTTTTGGAAGACTCGGAGAATAATATAATAATATTACAGTAAAATGTTGCTGATTTCGACATTTTATTTGGTTATTTTGAGCAGAAACTGAAGATTTAAATGATTGAAGGGAAATAAACGTCATCTGGATGTTAACAGAAACTTTTCCGAGATGTTTAAAACTGAAAAACAGGAACTAACTGTCTTTGTTTTATGTCTGCAGTGATCCAGATCTTTCTATCAGGATGAAACCGGAACCGGAACCGCGTGAGATGAACCTCAGTGACGGTGAGTTCACATCTGAAGTCTTTTAATCTGAAATAAAACAGAGAAGATTATAATAAAGAAAGAAGAGCTGAAACTACACATTAGTTTCGTTATTTTATCTGATGATACATCTTTTTACTTTATCAAGTCATTTTCTGGCCCAAAATATATTAAGTTTTTATCAGATCATCAGAAGTTTATTTTGAAAACCAGGAAGTTGTCACGTTTAAGAGGAAACAGTTGAAAACAAAAATCCATCATTTTATGCAGATTTCTACATTTTTGTAAAAAGTGTGGAATATTTTTACATTTACAGTTAAAGCCTTTAATTTATAAATTAATTTCTGTGACACAAAAAAAGCATTTAGTCTTTCTTTTCAAAATAAAAGTGTGGCTGTATTTAATAATTGAAGTTTTGTTCGTAAAAACATTTAATAAATAAATAAATGTCCCCCCCCCCCCCCGACTCAGGTTCCCGCCCCCGGGTCGTCCGTCGGACCTTCACCAACACTCGGGAACGCTGGCGGCAGCAGAACGTTAACGGGGCGTTCGCTGAACTGCGGCGCCTCGTGCCCACCCACCCCCCCGACAGGAAGCTCAGCAAGAACGAGATCCTGCGCCTCGCCCTGCGGTACATCCACTTCCTGGACCGGCTGGTGACGGACCAGGACCTGAGGGCGGCGCCGCGGTGCCGGGCGGGCAGCGTGGAGGACGACGGGCCGCGGGGGGAGCTGTCTCCCAACTCCAGCTTGCAGAGTTCGGGGGACGGAGACTCGGACGGAGGGGCGGAGTCACCTGCGGCGCCCCCGCCTGGACACATTCAGCAGAGACCAGAACCGGGACTCGGGCTGATGCCCTTTGACCTCCCGGGATCCGAAGACCCGGAGCCGCCCTGGTGGTGACGGAGGGAAACTCCTCGCTCGGATGTTTCGGGGTGAAACTGGAGTCAAGAATCAAAGATGGAAATCTTTCAAAGAGTTTGAACTGACGGCTGCTGAAATGAGACGTTCAGGTTCCAGTAAATATGACGTGTTATTAAAACCTCGTGGGTTTTTGAACACGTGTTGATCAGATGTGATATTCACATTAATACTCGCTCGTTTGGTGTTTCGTGTTCTGCATCCAACAGAAGATCCGGTAACCAGATTCAGTTTCCTTCACGTTAAAGGAGACTTTGGTGCTTTTAATGTTTGAACCTGTTCGTTGTTGTTGTTGTTGTTGTTGTTGTTGTTGTTGTTTAGTCCCAAACTGTTTGTTGTTGTTCATCTGTGGTCGTTCACAGGTCTGATGTTGTTTTCTGTGAGATTACAGACCAATAAATAAATCTCTGCTCAAACTGATGGGGTTCTTTTTCATTATTGATTCATTAACAGTAAATAAAAGTCTTCAGTTTCTCTAAATCTGTATTTCAGTGATGAAATATGTCCTCTGACATATTAATCCAGTTAATATCAGTCAGTGTGACCGTTTTGTGTTATTACAACCCTCTTTGCATCTGAGACATTTCATTGTTTTATGAAAAATTTTGAATTTGATGGCAGCAACACGTCTCAAAAAAGTCCTTTTAAAAAAACACCTGCTGGAACATCTGACAACTAATCAGGTTACCACGGCAACAGATCAGTAACATGATTGGGTATAAAAAGATGATTTCAGAGAGACAGAGTCTCTCAGCAGTGAAGATGGGGAGAGGTTCACCACTCTGAAAGACTGTGTTGGAAAATAGTTCAACAATCTCAGAATAATGTTCCTCAACGTAAAACTACAAAGAATTAGTGGATTTCATCGTCTACGGTTCATAATATCATTAAAAGATTCAGAGAATCTGGAGAAATCTCTGAACACAAGGGACAAGGCTGGAAACCAATATTGGATGGTGGTGATCTTCGGGCCCTCAGGCAGCACTGCATTAAAAACACACTATTCTGGAGTGGAAATCACTGCATGGGCTCAGGAACACTTGTGAAAACCATCGTCTGTGAACACAGTTCATCGCTGCGTCCACAAATGATGTTAAAACTCTCCAAAGAAGAAACCAGATAGAAACATGATCCAGAAACACCGCCGCCTTCTCTGGACCGAGATCATTGAAGATGGACTGAGGTGAAGTGGACAACTGTCCTGAGGTCTGATGGATCACAATCTGAGATTCTGTTTGGAAATCATGGACGCTGCATCCTCCAGGTTAAAGAGGAGAGGGACCATCCAGCTTGTTATCAGCACCATTAATGCTGAATGATATATTCAGGTTTTGGAGCAACATATGCTGCCATCCAGACAACGTCTCTTTCAGGGAAGGTCTTGTTTATTTCAGCAGAACAACGTCCAACCACATTCTGCACGTATTCCAACAGCATGGTTCTCTAGTAGAAGAGTCTGCTGATAAACTGGCCTCCTGCAGTCCAGACCTGTCAATCATTCAAAACATCTGGAGCATCAGGACATGAACAATACAACAAAGGAGACCCTGAACTGTTGAGCAGCTCAAATCCTCTATCAGGCAAGAATGGGATCACATTTCACTTTCTAAACTCCAGAAACTGGTCTCCTCAGTTCCCCAACATTTCCAGAGTGTTGTTAAAAGAAGAGTTGATGCAGCTCAGTGGTGAACATGAACCTGGAACAACTTATAGAGACGTGTTGCTGAATGAGAAGATATCTTTATAAAACATTAAATGTCTCAGTTTCAACATTTCATATTTTCTCTTTGGTCTGTTTTATATTAAATATGAAATGTGATTTTTAAATCATTGCATTTTGTTTTTTATTTACATTTTACTCTGCGTCGCTACTAAACAGGTTTGTAGAACAACGTCATCATTTCATCCTGTCAGACAAACAGTGTGAACATGGTTAGTGTTTGAACTCTGGGGGGGGGGGGGGGGGGGGGGGGGGGGGGGGGCAGGACTGTCACTGTAACAAGCCAATGATAGGTGGGCGGAGAGGTGGCGACTGATAAACATCTCGTCCAATCAGACGCCCCGAGAGACGACAACAACACAACAGGTCCCGGAGGAGCAGAGGGGCGTGTTTCAATTAGAGAGAGAGAGTGTGTGTGTGTGTGTGTGTGTGTGTGAGAGTGTGTGAGTGTGTGTGTGTGTGAGTGTGTGTGAGTGTGTGTGTGTGTGTGTGTGTGTGTGTGAGTGTGTGTGAGTGTGTGTGTGTGTGTGTGTGAGTGTGTGTGAGTGTGTGTGTGTGTGTGTGTGAGTGTGTGTGTGTGTGTGAGTGTGTGATACCGTCTCGTCCTCAGTTCCCACCTCTCTCTCTGTTTTCACACATCTGATCAGGTGATCAATACTGTGATGTCATGTGAGACAGGTGGTAAAGACATAAAGATGGCCGACGTGACAGCTGCTCCCTGCAGGTGACTGGTCCCAGGACAGTATATAAGCTCCGCCCCCTCCATGCCCTTAATGAAGGGCTGTTCTGACCCACAATCCTCTGCAGAGGAAGATGCATCGCAGATCGACTGAGTTTCCGAGAGTTGGTGGCGCTGATGCTCCGCCCAGAAAAGAAAAGAAGAAGGAAGGGGCGGGGCCACCGACGTGAGGAACTCTCCACAGGTAGGACTATCTGCACTTTGATTCACCTCCTCTGGTCCCCTCAGGTCCCGTAGGAAGGACGACCCCCGATCGGACCCTCTCAAGTGAACCTGACCTGCAGCTCAGGTTGCCGTGGTGATCTAACACTGTTACCACGGTGACAGAAGTGAACCAGATTCGGGAGTCGATGGACCAGATCAGATAAACCGTGTGAAGACAGAGAGACAGAGAGACAGAGAGACAGAGAGACAGAGGTGGGAACTGAGGACGAGACGGTATCACACACACACACACACACACACACTCACACACACTCACACACACTCACACACACACACACACACACACACACACACTCACACACACTCACACACACACACACACTCACACACACACACACACACACACACAGACACACACACACTCACACACACACACACACACACACACACACACACACACACACACACACACACACTCACACACACACTCACACACACACACTCACACACACACACACTCACACACACTCACACACACACACACACACACACACACACTCACACACACTCACACACACACACACACACTCACACACACACACACTCACACACTCACACACACTCACACACACACACACACACACACACACACTCACACACACTCACACACACACACACACTCACACACACACACACACACACACACAGACACACACACACTCACACACACACACACACACACACACACACACACACACACACACTCACACACACACTCACACACACACACACACACACACACAGACACACACACACTCACACACACACACACACACACACACACACACACACACACACACACACACACACTCACACACACTCACACACACACACACACACACTCACACACACACACACTCACACACTCACACACACTCACACACACACACACACACACACTCACACACACTCACACACACACACACACTCACACACACACACACACACACACAGACACACACACACTCACACACACACACACACACACACACACACAGACACACACACACTCACTCACACACACACACACACACACACACACACACACACACACACACTCACACACACACTCACACACACACACACACACACACACAGACACACACACACTCACACACACACACACACACACACACACACACTCACACACACTCACACACACACACACACACACACACACACTCACACACACTCACACACACACACACACACTCACACACACACACACTCACACACTCACACACACTCACACACACACACACACACACACACTCACACACACTCACACACACACACACACTCACACACACACACACACACACTCACACACACACACACACACACACACAGACACACACACACTCACACACACACACACACACACACACACACACACACACACACACTCACACACACACACACTCACACACTCACACACACTCACACACACACACACACACACACACAGACACACACACACTCACACACACACACACACTCACACACACACACACACACACACTCACACACACACACACACACACACACACACACTCACTCTCTCTCTCTAATTGAAACACGCCCCTCTGCTCCTCCGGGACCTGTTGTGTTGTTGTCGTCTCTCGGGGCGTCTGATTGGACGAGATGTTTATCAGTCGCCACCTCTCCGCCCACCTATCATTGGCTTGTTACACACACACACACGGTGACCCTTGACCCTGTCAGCTGTGTGCTGTGTGTGATCCTGACAGACTGAACTGTGGGAAAACTCTCAGTCGCCCGTCTCAGGTTTTAATGAGCGAGACTTCGCTGAGGACATGGAGACACACGGAGACACCTGAGAGGACACGGAGACACACGGAGATACCTGAGGAGACACCTGAGGAGACACGAGACACCTGAGGGGGACGTCATCTGATAAACACAGATACCATGTGTGCAGGGTTTGTGGGTAATTTATGCTAATGAACACAGTTGGTTTTGTTCTTTTGATCTTCAGTAAATTTTTTTGTACCTGAAACTTTCCTGTATTTCACTTTTAATTTGTAAATTCAGTTTAATAATATGAAATATATTCAATCAATAATTATTGGCAGGACGTCTGTGATGTCATCAAGCTGCAACATTTAAAGTGATGAATTCACTGTAATGATTTTATAAACAGGATTTATTGGTGGTTTTTTTTAAGATATTTGACTTTTATTTTCATTTAACTTATTTTTTATGTATATTTTACTGCTGTTTTAAAAAAACGAAAAAACAAAACAATTTATTATTTTATTATTTATTGTTTGTTATTTTATTGAACTTTTAATCTTCTGGTGTGTCCTCATTACAGATCTGTGTGTGTGTGTGTGTGTGTGTGTGTGTGTGTGTGTGTGTGTGTTTTTTATTATTTTTAGCATTTTACGTTACAATATATTTGTATAAAAAGTGCTATATCATCGATATTAAATCATATTATATTATTAGTTATTGCTAAATATTTTGCTCTCCAGCTGTTCTGTAATATTTATTCTGATTTACTTAATTTGTCTCTGTAACATTACTTTTCTGAATCCTGTTTATTGTCTGTGATTCTTTATACTTTTACTGAAACATTTTTAAAAACTAAACATGAACAACAACATAAAAAAATAAATATTATAATTGGATTCAAATTCAGATTCATTTAACGTGAAGCTTCTGTGTTGTTCAGCTGCTGAATTAATAAAGTTTTCGGTCACTGATCAATTCAGGACACAAATGTTTGAAACAGTCCGTTTGTGCCACCTGCTGGTGAACAGCTGGTACTGCAGCGGAGGAGGCTTCAGTCTGCTGCTGAACATACTTTGATTAATATGTTTAAAGACAGAATCAGCAGCTGATTTTAAACTCTCTGATTTTTAACTCTCATTATTATTTTAAAGTCTTTATTATTTTAAACTTTTTATGGTTTTAAAGTCTTTATGATTTTAAACTCTTTTATTATTTTAAAGTCTATGATTTTAAACTCTTTATCAACATCCAGAGTTCAGATTCATTCTTCTTTAATCTTTTTTAATGATGAATTTTAAGAAAATTTTTAAAAGTGTAGAAAAATAACTTGTTTTCAACAAGTTATTTTTCTACACTTTTAAAAATTGATTTGAACAAAAATCAGTGAAGAACAGAAACTCAAAGAGTTTCAACATTCTGAACTCAACTTCATTTTCTTTCTCTGACAGACTTTCTTATTTGTCCGACTGAAATATTGACGATTTTTAACATTAAACTCGAACACGCAGACTCAACGGCGATAAAACAGTGACGTCGGTTCGTTTAGATGTTTTTTTATTCAAAAGTAGATTTGAATATTCTCGTGAACTTTGTTCTCGAGGAAAAAACTTAAAAAATCATCAAGAATCAAAATTTTTTACAAAAAGGTTCATATTCAAACTTTTAGCTTCAACACACCAGAAATTCAGCTGTTAATATCAGAGTGGAGCGTCAGAGGGACAAGCAGCGCCTCGACCGATCCGATGCAGCGCCTCGACCGATCCGATCGAGCCGTCGATCAGCTGGTCTGCAGTCAGTAGTTTAAAGCACGTCGTTGGAATGAAAGAAAACACCCAACAAAACGGAGAAAAAGAAATAATAATAATAATAATAATAATAATGAAAGGTTTGGCCTTGTGAGGATCCACCAAAACGTCACGTCTGCGTCTCGATCGTCCAACAGCACATTTAAAAAGTTTGTATTATCCTGCTCGGCTGCTCGAGCAGCTTTGGCTTCAATCTTCGGTCAGTTTGGTCCGTCGGCCGGTCGCTGGTCAGAATCCATCTTCAACATCAGAGAGCATCCACACGGCCGGTCCGATGGATCGGAGCGGGACTCACCTGAGCAGAGACAGAAGACACAGATCGGATCAGCCGGAGGGTCAGAACTAAACTCAGCTTCAACAGTGACGAGGACAGAAAACTTTACAAATATTTGTTTGGATATTTACTAATATTGTTTCCAAATATTTTACTGTTTTTAAAAAAAAATATTTACTAATCTTGTTTCCGAATAAGTTTTTCAGACATTTCATCGATTTGTTTTTTAGATATTTTATAAATATTTCGCACACATTTAAAAAAAAAGTCTTCAGACATGTTACGAATACTTTTTCATATACTTTGCTGATTTAATCTTGGAATATTTTACAAAAATGTTCCCATGTCACCGAGATATTGTCTTCTGATATTTAAAAAAATAAATCCAGCAACACAAACTGATCATTTCGTTCAACGTTGTTTCAGCTTTTTGATGATAAATACCAAAATATTTATTTGTTAAAAAAACAACTTTGATTTCATCTTTAAATATTTCTTCCTGTCACTGTAATTTCAGATCTCTGTCCTGGTCCTGGTCCTGGTCCTGGTTCTGGTTCTGGTTCAGTGTTGTGTGTGGTGACCTCTGACCTGCGGAGGCTGCGAGCTTCGTACAGCGTGTCGTCCTCTTCGCTCTCCACCGCCTCCATCTCCACAGAGTCGTCGTAGTTCGACAGCAGGCCGTACTTCTTCCTGTGGGCGGGCTTCTTCAGCCTGACAACAACAACAACAACAACATCATCATCATCATCAAGTTTATTCTATAGAAATGGCATTAAATCATGCTCTGCTCTACGCTGGCAGCTTTAAACATCACTAATAAGAGACTGCTGGTTAAATTAGTAGATTTATGAATGGAGTTTGGTTTGGAGTGACCAGTAAAGATGTCACAGTTAATTGAAGGTATAAGAAAACCAAACTGGTGGAAGAGGATCAGCGACACGTGATGACGAACCGAAGAGTGAATCCAAGAGCTTTAAACAAAGTCGTGACTCACACCCTGAAAAAGAGTTAACCGCTGCTAACAGGAAGGAGAGCCTTAAACTGACAGAAATATGAATGGATCTTGGTGTGGCTTCAGTCCTCAGACAAATATACAGAATAGAGAAACTAAAAGTTTTACAAAGTTGGTAATAAGTGTTTGGTGAAGCAGGTCGAGATGAATGTTGATTGGTTGATGAGATGAACGTGGAACTGAAGAGTGACTTCTGCAGCCATGTTTGCATGCACAGCTCATATGATCGACGAGGATGTCTAAAACAGCAGGAATTATCAATGGACTTTGGTATGACGTCTGTCTGCGTGTGAATGTAAATGGAGGAGACTGCAGTTACTCTCAGCTCAGTTCAGATGTGGTGCAACAGCAAAATACCTCTGACTGACTGTTCCTACCCGTTCCTACCTGGTTCTACCCGTTCCTACCTGGTTCTACCCGTTCCTTCCCATTCCTATCCGCTCCTATCCGTTCTTACTCGGTTCTACCCGTTCCTACCCGTTCCTTCCCGTTCCTACCCGTTCCTTCCCGTTCCTATCCGTTCTTACTCGGTTCTACCCGTTCCTACTTGGTTCTACCCGTTCCTACCCTGGTTCTACCCGTTCCTACCCTGTTCCTTCCCGTTCCTACCCGTTCCTACCCGTTCCTTCCCGTTCCTACCCGTTCCTTCCCGTTCCTATCCGTTCCTACCCGGTTCTACCCGGTTCTACCCGTTCCTACCCGTTCCTACCCGTTCCTATCCGTTCCTACCCGTTCCTACCTGGTTCTACCCGTTCCTACCCTGTTCCTTCCTGTTCCTACCTGTTCCTTCCCGTTCCTACCCGTTCCTACCCGGTTCTACCCGTTCCTACCCTGTTCCTTCCCGTTCCTACCCGTTCCTACCCTGTTCCTTCCCGTTCCTACCTGTTCCTTCCCGTTCCTACCCGTTCCTACCCGGTTCTACCCGTTCCTACCCTGTTCCTTCCCGTTCCTACCTGTTCCTTCCCGTTCCTACCCGTTCCTACCCGGTTCTACCCGTTCCTACCTGTTCCTTCCCGTTCCTACCTGGTTCTACCCGTTCCTACCCGTTCCTTCCCGTTCCTACCTGTTCCTTCCCGTTCCTACCCGTTCCTACCTGGTTCTACCCGTTCCTACCTGTTCCTTCCCGTTCCTACCCGTTCCTTCCCGTTCCTATCCGGTTCTACCCGTTCCTACCCGTTCCTACCCGGTTCTACCCGTTCCTACCCGGTTCTATCCGTTCCTTCCCGTTCCTACCCGTTCCTACCCGGTTCTACCCGTTCCTATCCGTTCCTATCCGTTCCTACCCGGTTCTATCCGTTCCTTCCCGTTCCTACCCGGTTCTACCCGTTCCTACCCGGTTCTACCCGTTCCTATCAGTTCCTATCCGTTCCTACCCGGTTCTACCCGTTCCTTCCCGTTCCTACCCGGTTCTTCCCGTTCCTACCCGGTTCTTCCCGTTCCTACCCGGTCCTTCCCGTTCCTACCCGTTCCTACCCGGTTCTACCCGGTTCTTCCCGTTCCTATCTGGGCCAAACAGCTGAAATGGATTTTAAAGCACTTCCTATTCTGGCAGCACCATGTAGGGGGGAACACATGAAAACCAAACTCCGTTCACAGATCCTCTGTTTTAACGTTCCTCCGCTCCTCAGCAGTTGTACGTCGTTTGTAAAACACGTGTTGCGTGTTTTTCGCGCAGCTGCGGAGCCGCTCTTTGGTTCCGCGCGCATATAAAATGAGAATATCGGTGATCACTTGGACATTTCCACTGATTGGTGTCGTTTCTCACCGCACGGCCCGGATGAGGAAGTAGAGCACTCCGATCACGGTGATGCCGATGAGGACGTACAGGGCCCTCTGGATCATCGAGCTGTCCGCGTTCAGGCCGTTCATCGGAGCCGTCCCGCCGCTGTGAGTGGAGTTCAGCCCGCTGGAGTTCGAGGCGGCTCCGGACGTCCCGGGGAAGGTCGTCGTATCATTCGCGCCCGTCACGAGCACCCAGCAGATCGGCACGAGAGCCGCCGAGAGAACTCCGGAAAAAGTCATTTTACATCTGAAAACACTGAACGAAGAAGAAGAGGAAGCCACGGCGGCGGGACGCTGACCACTTCAGAACCGGTACCGGAGCAGAACCGGGATTTGTTTCAGTACACGTCACGCTAGCTGAAGTCCGCCGCCGCTCTGTTGACAGAAAGTAAAATCCCAACACGGAAGTTCTGCTGACGTCAGAGATCCGTGGATGAAATATTCCCCCGAGTTTGACTTGCAGGAAGTAACTCAGGTCAACCAATCACAGGGAGGCGAGACACGACGAGGACAAACAGCCCAGGATCACATCAACAGACATGAAAAGGACACACGTCAACAAAATATACAAATGTAGGAGATAAAAACACGAATGAGATGGAAGCTGAACTGAAGAGCAGCTCTCCGAGTTTCAGACACACTCATCACTCACGTTTTACAACTAATGTACAACAGCTGAGGAGCAGAAGATCATTAAAATACTGGATTTTCTAATGGAGTTTGGTTCAGGGTCTGTCTACAGGCAGGGCTCGGAAAGGTTATAATGGTCATTATAATTTTCGGACATAGTTTTAATCAGAGGGTACAAAGGGAACATTAGCTGATGAATTATGAGATTAATCCAATCATAATATTAGTTTATGCTAAAAATGATAATAGATTAATCAACGTCACACCAGATTCCATTCATTAATCTATCAATTTAAACTACAGAGACTCTCATGGGGCTCCTGGTCCAGGTTTTTCTTTTTTATCCAAAGTGACTGATAATAATAGAAAGAACCTCAGAGAGACTCAATCACAGAAGCAGATCAAATGTTGTTTCTGATCTCTTTTATTCCTTTTTACTTTAAAAAGTCTGCGTGACTGTCAGACTGAAATAAACTCTAATCCTGGTCCAGCAGCTGTTTACCTGAAGCTCTTTAACTGATGAGCACTGAGCGCACTCACATCTGGACCGATGACATCACACAGTGGGGATGAGTCCAGTCTCACCTGCCGTCCTCAGGTACATTTATATGTGCAGGTGTAGTAAGGTACTAAGGTGCTGCTGGGTGGTTGCTAAGGTACTAAGGTGCTGCTGGGTGGTTGCTAAGGTACTAAGGTGCTGCTGGGTGGTTACTAAGGTACTAAGGTGCTGCTGGGTGGTTACTAAGGTACTAAGGTGCTGCTGGGTGGTTACTAAGGTACTAAGGTGCTGCTGGGTGGTTACTAAGGTGCTGCTGGGTGGTTACTAAGGTGCTAAGGTGCTGCTGGGTGGTTACTAAGGTGCTGCTGGGTGGTTGCTAAGGTGCTGCTGGGTGATTACTAAGGTACTAAGGTGCTGCTGGGTGGTTACTAAGGTGCTGCTGGGTGGTTGCTAAGGTACTAAGGTGCTGCTGGGTGGTTGCTAAGGTACTAAGGTGCTGCTGGGTGGTTGCTAAGGTGCTGCTGGGTGGTTACTAAGGTGCTAAGGTGCTGCTGGGTGGTTACTAAGGTGCTGCTGGGTGGTTGCTAAGGTGCTGCTGGGTGATTACTAAGGTACTAAGGTGCTGCTGGGTGGTTACTAAGGTGCTGCTGGGTGGTTGCTAAGGTGCTGCTGGGTGATTACTAAGTTACTAAGGTGCTGCTGGGTGGTTACTAAGGTGCTAAGGTGCTGCTGGGTGGTTACTAAGGTGCTGCTGGGTGGTTGCTAAGGTGCTGCTGGGTGATTACTAAGGTACTAAGGTGCTGCTGGGTGGTTACTAAGGTGCTGCTGGGTGGTTGCTAAGGTGCTGCTGGGTGATTACTAAGTTACTAAGGTGCTGCTGGGTGGTTACTAAGGTGCTAAGGTGCTGCTGGGTGGTTACTAAGGTGCTGCTGGGTGGTTGCTAAGGTGCTGCTGGGTGGTTGCTAAGGTGCTGCTGGGTGATTACTAAGGTACTAAGGTGCTGCTGGGTGGTTATTAAGGTGCTGCTGGGTGGTTGCTAAGGTGCTGCTGGGTGGTTACTAAGGTGCTGCTGGGTGGTTACTAAGGAACTAAGGTGCTGCTGGGTGGTTACTAAGGTACTAAGGTGCTGCTGGGTGGTTGCTAAGGTACTAAGGTGCTGCTGGGTGGTTACTAAGGTGCTGCTGGGTGGTTACTAAGGAACTAAGGTGCTGCTGGGTGGTTACTAAGGTACTAAGGTGCTGCTGGGTGGTTGCTATGGTGGTGCTGGGTGGTTGCTAAGGTGCTGCTGGGTGGTTGCTAAGGTACTAAGGTGCTGCTGGGTGGTTGCTAAGGTGCTGCTGGGTGGTTACTAAGGTACTAAGGTGCTGCTGGGTGGTTGCTAAGGTGCTGCTGGGTGGTTACTAAGGTACTAAGGTGCTGCTGGGTGGTTGCTAAGGTGCTAAGGTGCTGCTGGGTGGTTACTAAGGTGCTGCTGGGTGGTTACTAAGGTGCTAAGGTGCTGCTGGGTGGTTGCTAAGGTGCTGCTGGGTGATTACTAAGGTACTAAGGTGCTGCTGGGTGGTTATTAAGGTGCTGCTGGGTGGTTGCTAAGGTGCTGCTGGGTGGTTACTAAGGTGCTGCTGGGTGGTTACTAAGGAACTAAGGTGCTGCTGGGTGGTTACTAAGGTACTAAGGTGCTGCTGGGTGGTTGCTAAGGTACTAAGGTGCTGCTGGGTGGTTACTAAGGTGCTGCTGGGTGGTTACTAAGGAACTAAGGTGCTGCTGGGTGGTTACTAAGGTGCTGCTGGGTGGTTGCTAAGGTGCTGCTGGGTGGTTACTAAGGTGCTGCTGGGTGGTTGCTAAGGTGCTGCTGGGTGGTTACTAAGGTGCTGCTGGGTGGTTGCTAAGGTGCTGCTGGGTGGTTACTAAGGTGCTGCTGGGTGGTTGCTAAGGTGCTAAGGTGCTGCTGGGTAGTTACTAAGGTGCTGCTGGGTGGTTGCTAAGGTGCTGCTGAGTGATTACTAAGGTACTAAGGTGCTGCTGGGTGGTTACTAAGGTGCTGCTGGGTGGTTGCTATGGTGGTGCTGGGTGGTTGCTAAGGTACTAAGGTGCTGCTGGGTGGTTGCTAAGGTGCTGCTGGGTGGTTACTAAGGTACTAAGGTGCTGCTGGGTGGTTGCTAAGGTGCTGCTGGGTGGTTACTAAGGTACTAAGGTGCTGCTGGGTGGTTGCTAAGGTACTAAGGTGCTGCTGGGTGGTTGCTAAGGTGCTGCTGGGTGGTTACTAAGGTACTAAGGTGCTGCTGTGTGGTTGATAAGGTATTAAGGTGCTGCTGGGTGGTTGCTAAGGTGCTGCTGGGTGGTTACTAAGGTACTAAGGTGCTGCTGGGTGGTTGCTAAGGTGCTGCTGGGTGGTTACTAAGGTACTAAGGTGCTGCTGGGTGGTTACTAAGGTGCTGCTGGGTGGTTGCTAAGGTGCTGCTGGGTGGTTACTAAGGTGCTGCTGGGTGGTTGCTAAGGTGCTGCTGGGTGGTTACTAAGGTGCTGCTGGTTGGTTACTAAGGTACTAAGGTGCTGCTGGGTGGTTACTAAGGTGCTGCTGGGTGGTTGCTAAGGTGCTGCTGGGTGGTTACTAAGGTACTGAGGTGCTGCTGGGTGGTTACTAAGGTGCTGCTGGGTGGTTGCTAAGGTGCTGCTGGGTGGTTACTAAGGTGCTGCTGGGTGGTTACTAAGGAACTAAGGTGCTGCTGGGTGGTTACTAAGGTACTAAGGTGCTGCTGGGTGGTTACTAAGGTACTAAGGTGCTGCTGGGTGGTTGCTAAGGTGCTGCTGGGTGGTTGCTAAGGTACTAAGGTGATGCTGGGTGGTTGCTAAGGTGCTGCTGGGTGGTTACTAAGGTACTAAGTACTAAGGTGCTGCTGGGTGGTTGCTAAGGTGCTGCTGGGTGGTTGCTAAGGTACTAAGGTGATGCTGGGTGGTTGCTAAGGTGCTGCTGGGTGGTTACTAAGGTACTAAGGTGCTGCTGGGTGGTTGCTATGGTGGTGCTGGGTGGTTGCTAAGGTACTGCTGGGTGGTTGCTAAGGTACTGCTGGGTGGTTGCTAAGGTGCTGCTGGGTGGTTACTAAGGAACTAAGGTGCTGCTGGGTGGTTACTAAGGTACTAAGGTGCTGCTGGGTGGTTACTAAGGTACTAAGGTGCTGCTGGGTGGTTGCTAAGGTACTGCTGGGTGGTTGCTAAGGTGCTGCTGGGTGGTTACTAAGGAACTAAGGTGCTGCTGGGTGGTTACTAAGGTACTAAGGTGCTGCTGGGTGGTTACTAAGGTACTAAGGTGCTGCTGGGTGGTTGCTAAGGTGCTGCTGGGTGGTTGCTAAGGTGCTGCTGGGTGGTTGCTAAGGTACTAAGGTGCTGCTGGGTGGTTGCTAAGGTGCTGCTGGGTGGTTGCTAAGGTACTGCTGGGTGGTTGCTAAGGTACTAAGGTACTGCTGGGTGGTTGCTAAGGTACTGCTGGGTGGTTGCTAAGGTGCTGCTGTTTGTCTGTCAAAATGTACAGAATCATAAGAATGTTGTATATTCTAATAAATGTGAAATAAATAATAAATATGTTCATTAATGGCTCCCTAAATTCATTTTAAAGTGTTTTGGTATTAATGGGAGATAAATATTTACATTTTAGGTTGTTTTGAGGTCATGTGATTGAAGCTTTTCTTCATCTTAGCACTTTTTTATTTCTCAGATGAAAAGTCTCTGAGGAGTCAGAGTGTGATTTAAAAAGTAAAAGTCAGTTTTGACTGTCACATATATTATACATAACATACGAATAACCCTGTGAACATACAATCTATATCTGAAACAAATCATAAATTAAAGATGTGCATTACACGGTGTGATTCCCTGCAGCAGGTCACGTGTGACAGTGTGAGAGTTGCGGGTTTCCCGCAGGATCAAAGGCTCCAGATGTCACGCTAATGTACATTTCTGTATTTAGGTTATTTCTGTATTTAGGCTGCTGACAGCGGCTTCACTGACTGACAGCCCGGCAGTCCAATGGGAGCTCGGCTTGGCCCCCGTACACGGCTGTGATTGGCCGGCGGGGTGACAGAGGGGCGGGGCTGTGAGATTACAGCAGAATCTCTCTCCGCAGATCCAGCGGACATCTGGAGCAGCCCTGCCCGGGAATCAGACCCCCGAGCATCGAGCACCGACATCCCGTATCGAGACAACCCGGCTCTGGCCGTGTGTTTCCCGGTGAAAAGCTCCCCGCGCTCCGGTGCTGCTGTCACGGCTGTGCGGGCTGGATCTCCATCGGGAGGCTGCTGGGCTCCGGAGGGACGGACGGTCCGTTTCTCCCGGTGAAAACACGGAAATACTCCGACCAGGACCAGCAGGAGGGTGATGGACTGAACCGATCCGACATCTGAGAGGGGTTTAGGCCCGCTGGGAGCTGCGACACATCTGGAGCTGGTGCGTGCGGGTCAGGGTTCCCGCGTCAGTCCGGACTGGACCGTGTCCGGGCTCCGTGTCCGGGCTCCGGCTGTAGTTTTGGTCTCTCGGTGTTTTCCTGCAGATAAACGGTCCTGATTGAGAGTTTGAGGGTGCAGGCGGACCCCCTCCTCCCCCTCCTCCTCCTGCTGGTCTGGATTAAAGCCCATCAGGATCATGAATCATCCCCCCTCTGCTTCTCTAATCTGGGTTTTACCGAGCTGGATTTAAATCTGAGATCTGATCTGGATTACTTCGCTCCTGGTTCTGATCGGGTCACGTCTGACCCGGTCTGAACCGGCCCCCGGTCCTGGTGTGGTCTTGGACTCGGTTCCGGTTCTTCTCAGTGCTGGTTTTGGGGGGAGTTCTGCTGTCGTCATGCCGACGTCCCGGCCCGGTTCGGAGCCGGTGGAGTTCTGGGTGGACGGGTCGAGGCGGGACGGGACGGTGGAGGAGTTCTACACCCTGAGCTCCGAGCTGGGCAGGTCTGGACCACAATGTTGGGGGGACGTGAGGGGTCCAAGTGGTCCTGCTCAGTCCAGGATTAACTTCATAAACACTTCAGAACCAGCCGGTAGTTTTAGTTCAGTTCAGTCAGGTACCAATAGAACCTGTCTGGTTCCTGCTGGTTCTGAACGTGGACCGATGAGAACCCACTGGGTTTTTTAAAGATAAATAGTCTGAGGTTTCTCCGGGACACGAAACAAAATTGAATATTTGGTGTAAAAAAATATATTTTTCTTTGTGGGATCTTACAACATTTTTTGAGACATTTTACAGATTTTTCAGATTTTTATCGTAATGTTTTCAGATATTTTACAGCCTATTTAATTATATTTTTCAGAACAGTAAAAAAGATTCTGGTCCGGTATTTAACGTGTGATATTTGAGATGAAGCATGTAGAAAAATTATGAATATTTCTTAGATCTTTATCATTTTTACAGACATTGCAGCTCTTTATTGATATTCTAATCAATATTTTGCATGTTTTCCTGCTATTATTTTAAAAATGTGAAAATTTTGGCAAATTTTTGTTTTCTGGATGCAATGAACCAAATAGGAAAAAACACCAATCCAGTTAAACATCCTCCTCAATAACAAACATGCAGTAATATCATCACTACCACAACTTAAGTAAAAGTACTGCAGTTCAAATACTGTGGAAGTAAATTATTAGTTTTATGTGACTGAAACAATAAAATAAATCAGATCCTGAATAATTAAAACTTCTGCACATTTTACTGTAATAATCATTCATTACTTTATACTTCAGTGCAGTGGTTCCCAACCTGAGGGTCAGGGCCCCTCCAGGGTCTGAATATTAGTACACGAGGACATGAGTTTTACTGGACGATGAGGACTTTTACTTTTTGTTACTTTCGGTGCATTGAGCTGAAAGCGCCTCTCGACCCGGCAGGCTGTCGACATGTTGGTCTGTTTAGTGTTCTGTGGTGTCGGTGCACGTTGTTTGTGGTGCTTTTTGTTTGTTGTCATCCCAGTAAACAACAACAAAAACACTCTCAGTTAGAACGACAGAAACAGCAAAATCATGTCAGCCGTGAATTTCAGACGTGTGAACGAACGCGCTGCCACCAGCTCTGTTACCAGGTGTCCTGTTGCCATGGAGACCGGCCAGGACTGGGTGTGTGCGTGTGTGTGTGGTTGCTTTTTTCAGATGGATCTGTTTCTTCCATCTGTCCCAGCAGAGCACCAGATCCCCCTGAACACACAGTTTCACAGACGGTCATGTTTCCGTCACTTTGGAGCCTTAAAACGTAACTAAAACTAAACTAAACTAACTTCAGCTCATCTTATCAAAGGAAAAACAAACACTTTTAGCGCACATACGTTCATCCAGAGTGTGTAATTCACCTGTCAGTCCACCAGAGGGCACCGCGTCAGTGTCACGATCAGCCTCTGCGTGAAAAGAAAGCTGCGTTAGGTTTGCCGATAGAGACCACGTGGTTAGTGTTGGGATGAGATGGTTTCGGTTAAAATACGTGATTTTACCTCAGTAATATTCACAGTCTGGATATAAAAGTGTTCGTAGCTTCAGGTCTGTAAAATGGTTCTGATCCAGAAGTGTCTCCAGCTGCAATACCAGCGAGTGCCACTAGAGGTCGGCTCCAAAAAGCCTCCGGCTCCATAGACTCCCATTCAACTTCTCTCATCAAATCCAAAGTGAATAAAATGTGTCCACCAGTTATCTCGGTGTTGTTAGCTAAAGTCACTCCTTCTTCTTAGTTTTCTGGAGGTCCATCTGAAAATAATCCCTCATTCATTAGAAAAGAAGATTCAAGAAGACCTGGTTTTGGGGGCGTGTCTGTTTGATTGACAGGCCTGTGGTGCAGTCAGGTTACAGCTATCGGTGGGCGGGACGTAGTATCGTCAGGTTTCCAATCAGATTGGTCAGATCCACCGCTGGCTCCTCCCCCAGCTCGTCCAAATATGGTCGCTTCCTGCTCCAAACCGCTACGAACTAACAAGATGGTGACGGACAGAATCTGAACTGGAGGATTCATAACGTTCACAAACCAACGATGACATCACTGCTGGTTGATGACATCACTGCTGGTTGATGACATCACTGATGGTTCGACTCATCTGACCGTCCCAAACCTCCTTCATCACTGAGTCACATGACCTCCTTCTTCTAACCCGGTTATACGAGTGTGAACTTTTTCACTCTTAAGCGGAACAAAACGTGACACTGACGCCCTCTGGTGGACTGTCTGGTGTTAACAGGGTCCAGGTTTAAAAATACCAAAGTTTCCCTTTAAGCACGGATGTACAGGAACTTTTCCAGGAGTAAAAACTTCCTCCAGGACTTTACAACCTGAGAGATTCAACAAATCAGTCCGCTGTCGTGTTAAAGTGAATCGTCAGACGCAGAATCGGGCTTCTCCGTCCTAATTATCCAAGAGCACCACCCCAAAAGTTCCCAACCTTCAGAAAGTACCGCCTCCCGCACAGATATGGTTCCTGGGGCAAAGTGGTCCCCTCCGGTGGAACCACGTGTTCGACACCAATAAGTCTTGTTTTCTTCCAGTTTGAAGTACCAGAAGGAACCAGTTTGATTGGTGCCTGATTCATTCAGTAACATTAAGGGTTCCCTGCCAGTTGAGTTGACCTCCTGTAGTTGATCTAACGATGTTCTAACCCATGTCCCCGACATGTCCCCGACATGGTCTCAGATGTTCCCGGTCTAACGCTGTGGTTCTCCTGTTTTCTCTCAGAGGAGCGACGTCCATCGTGTACCGCTGTGAGGAGAAACAGACCCAGAAACCCTTCGCTGTCAAAGTCCTCAAGAAAACGGTCAGTTGGCGAGTCGGACCGTCGACACGCAACCGTAGACCGATGAGCCAAAACATTATTTATGTTATTTATATTATATTTATTTGATTATATTGTAACAAAGCGATACGTCGAATTCGGGAAAGGTCGGTTCTCAAAGTCCGGTTGTTGGATGTGGAAGGAGTTGGCCGGAGTAAAGACCTAGCCAGGACCGGAGCGTCTCCAGAACCTTACGGGGTGCTGCCGGTTCGGTGCCGTACGGACTACCAACCTACCAGCAGAGGTTCGACGGCGGGACCGGAACACGTCTCGTGCAAGGATCCGTTGCTGACGTCTCGATTCCTGTTACCACGGTGACCTTCAGAGGTCCGGTAGAGCCGCCAGGCGTTCATCATGTTTTGGCTCATCGGTGTATCGTCGGTCCGTCGGGGAGGTTCTGATTCTGGTCTTTGAGCTGATCTTGGTTCTTCGAGTCGTTCCTCACGTGTTCGTTCTGACGTTGTTTCTTCTGTTGCAGATTGACAAGAAAATCGTCCGCACAGAGATCGGCGTCCTGCTGCGTCTTTCCCACCCGAACATCGTGAGTATCCGACGTCTCTCTCCGCGCCACCGGCAGTGTTGCCATGGAGACGAGTGGTTCTGATCGTAATAAGACAACAAGATAACATGAACACAAAGAAATCTGGTTCTGAATATTAAATGTGTATCAATACCAGAATCTGGCTACTAGTCCAGGTCATGAATCAAGTCTTTAGTGGACTAGTCCAAGTAATGAATCAAGTTTAGTCTTATTATTTAAATTCTATTGTGTCTCTGATCTTAATTAAACTGTCTATTATGAATAAAACTTCCTGTTTTTGTTTGCGGTGCAGATTCAGCTGAAAGAGATCTTTGAGACGGACACTGACATCGCTCTGGTTCTGGAGCTGGTGACCGGAGGAGAGCTGTTTGACCGGTACGTTCACACCGTTTAGTTGCAGGTGTTTCTGTAGTTGCAGCGGTTTATTTCGTTTCTGTAGTTGCAGCGGTTGGTTTTGTTTCTGTAGTTGCAGCGGTTTATTTCGTTTCTGTAGTTGCAGCGGTTGGTTTTGTTTCTGTACTTGCAGCGGTTGGTTTAGTTTCTGTAGTTGCAGTGGTTGGTTTAGTTTCTGTAGTTGCAGCGGTTGGTTTAGTTTCTGTACTTGCAGCGGTTGGTTTAGTTTCTGTAGTTGCAGTGGTTGGTTTAGTTTCTGTAGTTGCAGTGGTTGGTTTTGCTTCTGTAGTTGCAGCGGTTTATTTCGTTTCTGTAGTTGCAGCGGTTGGTTTAGTTTCTGTAGTTGCAGCGGTTGGTTTAGTTTCTGTAGTTGCAGCGGTTGGTTTAGTTTCTGTAGTTGCAGTGGTTGGTTTTGTTTCTGTAGTTGCAGCGGTTTATTTCGTTTCTGTAGTTGCAGCGGTTGGTTTTGTTTCTGTAGTTGCAGCGGTTTATTTCGTTTCTGTAGTTGCAGCGGTTGGTTTTGTTTCTGTAGTTGCAGCGGTTGGTTTAGTTTCTGTAGTTGCAGCGGTTGGTTTTGTTTCTGTAGTTGCAGCGGTTTATTTCGTTTCTGTAGTTGCAGCGGTTGGTTTAGTTTCTGTAGTTGCAGCGATTGGTTTAGTTTCTGTAGTTGCAGCGGTTGGTTTTGTTTCTGTAGTTGCAGCGGTTGGTTTTGTTTCTGTAGTTGCAGTGGTTTATTTCGTTTCTGTAGTTGCAGCGGTTGGTTTAGTTTCTGTAGTTGCAGCGGTTGGTTTAGTTTCTGTACTTGCAGCTGTCGGTTTAGTTGCTGTAGTTGCAGCGGTTGGTTTAGTTTTTTTTTTTTTATTTGATTTTATACACTTTATTAATCCCCGAGGGGAAATGTCTTCACTACAGCAGGGGGGCTCTCAGGGGGGAGCTGCTGCAGCAGGCTGCCACTAGCGCGGCACCAGGTAACCTGACCTGAGGTGCATGTTTTTGGATGATGGGAGGAAGCCGGAGAACCCGGAGAGAACCCACGCAAGCACAGGGAGAACATGCAAACTCCGCACAGAAAGGCCCAGGACCGGATTCGAACCCGGAACCTTTTTGCTGTGAGGTGACAGTGCTAACCACTGCACCACCGTGCCGCCCAGTTAGTTTCTGTAGTTGCAGCGGTTGGTTTAGTTGGTTTAGTTTCTGTAGTTGCAGCGGTTGGTTTAGTTTCTGTAGTTGCAGCGGTTGGTTTAGTTGGTTTAGTTTCTGTAGTTGCAGCAGTTGATTTAGTTTCTGTAGTTGCAGCGGTTGGTTTAGTTTCTGTAGTTGCAGCGGTTGGTTTAGTTTCTGTAGTTGCAGCAGTTGCTTTAGTTTCTGTAGTTGCAGCGGTTGGTTTAGTTGGTTTAGTTTCTGTAGTTGCAGCGGTTGGTTTAGTTTCTGTAGTTTCTGCAGTTGCTTTAGTTTCTGTAGTTGCAGCGGTTGGTTTAGTTGGTTTAGTTTCTGTAGTTGCAGCGGTTGGTTTAGTTGCTTTAGTTTCTGTAGTTGCAGCGGTTGGTTTAGTTGCTTTAGTTTCTGTAGTTGCAGCGGTTGGTTTAGTTTCTGTAGTTGCAGCAGTTGCTTTAGTTTCTGTAGTTGCAGCGGTTGGTTTAGTTGGTTTAGTTTCTGTAGTTGCAGCGGTTGGTTTAGTTTCTGTAGTTTCTGCAGTTGCAGCGGTTGGTTTAGTTTCTGTAGTTGCAGCGGTTGGTTTAGTTGGTTTAGTTTCTGTAGTTGCAGCGGTTGGTTTAGTTTCTGCAGTTGCAGCGGTTGGTTTAGTTTCTGTAGTTTCTGCAGTTGCAGCGGTTGGTTTAGTTTCTGTAGTTGCAGCGGTTGGTTTAGTTTCTGTAGTTGCAGCGGTTGGTTTAGTTTCTGCAGTTGCAGCGGTTGGTTTAGTTTCTATAGTTTCTGCAGTTGCAGCGGTTGGTTTAGTTTCTGCAGTTGCAGCGGTTGGTTTAGTTTCTGTAGTTTCTGCAGTTGCAGCGGTTGGTTTAGTTTCTGCAGTTGCAGCGGTTGGTTTAGTTTCTGTAGTTTCTGCAGTTGCAGCGGTTGCTTTAGTTTCTGTAGTTGCAGCGGTTGGTTTAGTTTCTGCAGTTGCAGCGGTTGGTTTAGTTTCTGTAGTTTCTGCAGTTGCAGCGGTTGCTTTAGTTTCTGTAGTTGCAGCGGTTGGTTTAGTTTCTGTAGTTGCAGCGGTTGGTTTAGTTGGTTTAGTTTCTGTAGTTTCTGCAGTTGCAGCGGTTGGTTTAGTTTCTGTAGTTGCAGCGGTTGGTTTAGTTGGTTTAGTTTCTGTAGTTTCTGCAGTTGCAGCGGTTGGTTTAGTTTCTGTAGTTGCAGCGGTTGGTTTAGTTGGTTTAGTTTCTGTAGTTGCAGCGGTTGGTTTAGTTTCTGTAGTTTCTGCAGTTGCAGCGGTTGCTTTAGTTTCTGTAGTTGCAGCGGTTGGTTTAGTTTCTGTAGTTGCAGCGGTTGGTTTAGTTTCTGTAGTTGCAGCGGTTGGTTTAGTTGGTTTAGTTTCTGTAGTTGCAGCGGTTGGTTTAGTTTCTGTAGTTTCTGCAGTTGCAGCGGTTGGTTTAGTTTCTGTAGTTGCAGCGGTTGGTTTAGTTGGTTTAGTTTCTGTAGTTGCAGCGGTTGGTTTAGTTTCTGTAGTTGCAGCGGTTGGTTTAGTTGGTTTAGTTTCTGTAGTTGCAGCGGTTGGTTTAGTTTCTGTAGTTTCTGCAGTTGCAGCGGTTGGTTTAGTTTCTGTAGTTGCAGCGGTTAGTTTAGTTGGTTTAGTTTCTGTAGTTGCAGCGGTTGGTTTAGTTTCTGTAGTTGCAGCGGTTGGTTTAGTTTCTGTCGTTGCAGCGGTTGGTTTAGTTTCTGTCGTTGCAGCGGTTGGTTTAGTTTCTGTCGTTGCAGCGGTTGGTTTAGTTTCTGTCGTTGCAGCGGTTGGTTTAGTTTCTGTAGTTGCAGCGGTTGGTTTAGTTGGTTTAGTTTCTGTAGTTGCAGCGGTTGGTTTAGTTTCTGTAGTTGCAGCGGTTGGTTTAGTTTCTGTCGTTGCAGCGGTTGGTTTAGTTTCTGTCGTTGCAGCGGTTGGTTTAGTTTCTGTAGTTGCAGCAGTTTGTTTTCCAGGAAGTCAGAAACAGATCCAGCTGTTTTCTTACATCACTGTTGGTTAAACAAACAGACAACATGTAGATCAGCCAATCAGAGAGCAGATCATTATAAAACCACAGGTGTGAATCTTCAGATGTGTTTTACATCTCCGTGTTTGTGTCATGTGATATTTCCACCGCGTTCTTGTTTCCAGGATCGTGGAGCGCGGTTACTACAGCGAGAGAGACGCCGCCCACGTCATCAAACAGATCCTGGAGGCTGTGGCGGTAAGATGCTGCGTTCACTCTGTTGGACTCACAAACACTGTCCTCTACAGGCAGAGACAGGAACTACAGAAACACTGTCCTCTACAGGCAGAGACAGGAACTACAGGAACACTGTCCTCTACAGGCAGAGACAGGAACTACAGAAACACTGTCCTCTATTTTCTTCTGTCTCTATGCTGATTAGATTGAAGCTCTCTGTTCAGTCCCAACAGCCTCACACCAAACCTCAGCCATAAAATGGCTGTTTTTAGATCTGACTCCAGTGGGTCGGTGTGAACAAGGTGTGACATCATCTCAACACTTCCACATCACCTTTGATGGAGTTCTGCTAAACAGGAAGCTGAAATCGATCTGAAATAAAAAGGATTTGACTTCTTATGAGGACAGAAAATGTTTTCAGCTCCAACATAAGTCGGTTTTTTTTTTCTTTTTTCTCGCTGCTTGGAGACAAATCTAGTTTTTGTTTCTCATGTAGGTGTGAGCCCTCCTCCGGCCGATGAATCAGTGTTCCTGTTTCTCCGCAGACTTAATCAAACGTTAAATTGGCACAAAATCATATTTACAGGCCAGAATAAGAACCACGAGGCGTTCACTGACGTGCTAACACAACAGTCAGTGAATCAGAATGACGTGTGATTGTTGACAACATGAGAGAAATCATCTTCTGAAGTTCGTCAGTTATCACAGTGAAAACACTTGTAGGCTGAGAGGACGTCTGCCTGACGAGACGAGCTCGGGGGAAACAAACCCAGCGTCTTCATGAGCACATCTGTTTTCAGGGTTTGGCTGTATTCATGATGTCACGGCAACTGTTGGAATAAACAACTAATATATCAACATGAACATAAGTTATATCAGTGAAATAGAAATATTGATCATTTTTAGTGGTTTCATTCTCCCGTTGTCATGGAAACGGCAACAAGAAACGATCAATTTGAAGACCAAAAAAACATGAAGAAATTATGTTAATAGTTGCATGTGTATATAGTTGCTGTAGTTGCTGCATTTAGTTGCTGTCATTGATTTAGTTGTAGTAGTTGCAGGTGTTGCTGTTGTTATTAAAGTTGCTGGAGTGTGTTTAGTTGCAGGTGTTGCACATGGCAGCAGCGTGCAGTGGTTGCAGGTCTCTTATGTAACAGCAGCTTCCATCCTGCTGCTGAACAGATTAAAACCGGAGAGGATTAACACACACACACACAC